>NW_025728204.1:138536-438536 GCF_021461385.2 Schistocerca piceifrons | reverse complement strand
TACAAGGAACTTGATGATTCCAACAGTTGTCGCAATGTGTGACTGATACATGAAGGTCGTCGTAGCACTATTTATGTTTCAGAAATATTTAACAAGTGGTATATGCAACGCAGAGGCATTGTGAGCCACAAAATTTTTCGTCACTGTGGCATTTGAATGTAATAAGTCCCTTTAGCTTTGTAAATAAAGAACCTATCTCAACATTATATACTCGTTAGAGAAATGTGGGCCTCCTCCTCCCCTTACAGCCCTCCTACTTTCTCCGAATGAGCTCTCTGCGGCACTTACGACCTACGCAACCGTCCTAAACACGTTATTTTATGACATATGCCACTGAAAATGATACTTCCTAACACATTATTCGCAGTTGTTCCATGTGGGTTCTAAATTTCCCTTCAGTTCCAAGGAACTTGATGATTCCAACAGTTGTCGCAATGTGTCACTGATACATGGAGGTCGTCGTAGCACTATTTATGTTTCAGAAATATTTGAGAAGTGGTATATGCAACGCAGAGGCATTGTGAGCCACATAATTTTTAGTCACTGTGGCATTTGAATGTAATAAGTCCCTTTAGCTTTGTAAATAAAGAACCTATCTCAACATTTCTATACTCGTTAGAGAAATGTGGGCCTCCTCCTCCCTTTACAGCCCTCCTTCCCTCTCCGAATGAGCCTTCTGCGGCAATTGCGAATTTGCAACCGTCCTAAAACGCGTTTTTAAGACATATGCCACTGCAAATGATACTTCCTAACACATTATTCGCAGTTGTTCCTTGTGGGTTCTAAATTTTCCTTTCAGTTCCAAGGATCTTGATGGTTCCAACAGTTGTCGTAATGTGTGACTGATACATAGAGGTCGTCGTAGCACTATTTATGTTTCAGAAATATTTAACAAGTGTTATATGCAACGCAGAGGCATTGTGAGCCGCAATATTTTTCGTCACTGTGGGATTAGAATGTAATAAGTCACTCTAGCTTTGTAAATATAGTACCTATCTCAAAATTTCTCCACTAGTCGGATAAATGTGGGTCTCCTCCTCCCCTTACAGCAATCCTTCCCTCTCCGAATGAGCCTTCTGCGGCAATTGCGACATTCCCACCGACCTAAACACGCGTTTTTAAGACATATGCCACTGCAAATGATACTTCCTAACACATTATTCGCAGTTGTTCCATGTGGGTTCTAAATTTCCCTTCAGTTCCAACGAACTTGATGATTCCAACAGTTGTCGCAATGTGTGACTGATACATGGAGGTTGTCGTAGCACTATTTATGTTTCAGAAATATTTAACAAGTGGTATATGCAACGCAGAGGCATTGTGACCCACAAAATTTTTCGTCACTGTGGCATTTGAATGTAATAAGTCCCTTTAGCTTTGTAAATAAAGAACCTATCTCAACATTTCTATACTCGTTAGAGAAATGTGGGCCTCCTCCTCCCCTTACAGCCCTCCTTCCCTCTCCGAATGAGCTCTCTGCGGCAGTTACGACCTACGCAACCATCCTAAACACGCCTTTTCATGACATATGCCACTGCAAATGATACTTCCTAACACATTATTCGCAGTTGTTCCTTGTGGGTTCTAAATTTCCCTTCAGTTCCTAGGAACTTGATGATTCCAACAGTTGTCGCAATGTGTGACTGATACATGGAGGTCGTCGTAGCACTATTTATGTTTCAGAAATATTTAACAAGTGGTATACGCAACGCAGAGGCATTGTGAGCTGCAATATTTTTCGTCACTGTGCATTAGAATGTAATAAGTCCCTTTAGCTTTGTAAATATAGTACCTATCTTAAAATTTCTCCACTATTCGGATAAATGTGGGTCTCCTCCTCCCCTTACAGCAATCCTTCCCTCTCCGAATGAGCCCTCTGCGGCAATTTCGAGATTGCCACCGACCTAAACACGCGTTTTTAAGACATATGCCACTGCAAATGATACTTCCTAACACATTATTCGCAGTTGTTCCTTGTGGGTTCTAAATTTCCCTTCAGTTCCTAGGAACTTGATGATTCCAACAGTTGTCGCAATGTGTGACTGATACATGGAGGTTGTCGTAGCACTATTTATGTTTCAGAAATATTTAACAAGTGGTATATGCAACGCAGAGGCATTGTGACCCACAAAATTTTTCGTCACTGTGGCATTTGAATGTAATAAGTCCCTTTAGCTTTGTAAATAAAGAACCTATTTCAACCTCGTTAGAGAAATGCGGGCCTCCTCCTCCCCTTACAGCCCTCCTTCCCTCTCCGAATGAGCTCCCTGCGGCACTTACGACCTACGCAACCGTCCTAAACACGCCTTTTTATGACATATGCCACTGCAAATGATACTTCCTAACACATTATTCGCAGTTGTTCCTTGTGGGTTCTAAATCTCCCTTCAGTTCCAAGGAACTTGATGATTCCAACAGTTGTCGCAATCTGTGACTGATACATGGAGGTCGTTCGTAGCACTATTTATGTTTCAGAAATATTTAACAAGTGGTATATGCAACGCAGAGGCATTGTGAGCCACAAAATTTTTCTTCACTGTGGCATTTGAATGTAATAAGTCCCTTTAGCTTTGTAAATAAAGAACCTATCTCAACCTCGTTAGAGAAATGTGGGCCTCCTCCTCCCCTTACAGCCCTCCTTCCCTCTCCGAATGTGCCTTCTGCGGCAATTGCGAACTTGCTACCGTCCTAAAATTCGTTTTTATGACATATGCCACTGCAAATGATACTTCCTAACACATTATTCGCAGTTGTTCCTTGTGGGTTCTAAATTTCCCTTCAGTTCCAACGAACTTGATGATTCCAACAGTTGTCGCAATGTGTGACTGATACATGGAGGTCGTCGTAGCACTATTTATGTTTCAGAAATATTTAACAAGTGGTATATGCAACGCAGAGGCATTGTGAGCCACAAAATTTTTCGTCACTGTGGCATTTGAATGTAATAAGTCCCTTTAGCTTTGTAAATAGAGAACCTATCTCAACATTTCTATATTCGTTAGAGAAATGTGGGCCTCCTCCTCTCCTTACAGCCCTCCTTCCCTCTCCGAATGAGCCTTCTGCGGCAATTGCGAACTTGCAACCGTCCTAAAACGCGTTTTTAAGACATATGCCACTGCAAATGATACTTCCTAACACATTATTCGCAGTTGTTCCTTGTGGGTTCTAAATTTTCCTTTCAGTTCCAAGGAACTTGATGATTCCAACAGATGTCGCAATGTGTGACTGATACATGGAGGTCGTCGTAGCACTATTTATGTTTCAGAAATATTTAACAAGTGGTATATGCAACGCAGAGGCATTGTGAGCCGCAATATTTTTCGTCACTCTGGCATTAGAATGTAATAAGTCCCTTTAGCTTTGTAAATATAGTACCTATCTTAAAATTTCTCCACTATTCGGATAAATGTGGGTCTCCTCCTCCCCTTACAGCAATCCTTCCCTCTCCGAATGAGCCTTCTGCGGCAATTGCGATATTGCCACCGACCTAAACACGCGTTTTTAAGACATATGCCACTGCAAATGATACTTCCTAACACATTATTCGCAGTTGTTCCTTGTGGGTTCTAAATTTTCCTTTCAGTTCCAAGGATCTTGATGGTTCCAACAGTTGTCGCAATGTGTGACTGATACATAGAGGTCGTCGTAGCACTATTTATATTTCAGAAATGTTTAACAAGTGGTATATGCAACGCAGAGGCATTGTGAGCCACAAAATTTTTCGTCACTGTGGCATTTGAATGTAATAAGTCCCTTTAGCTTTGTAAATAAAGAACCTATCTCAACATTTCTATACTCGTTAAAAAAATGTGGGCTTCCTCCTCCCTTACAGCCCTCCTTCCCTCTCCGAATGAGCCTTCTGCGGCAATTGCGAACTGCAAGCGTCCTAAAACGCGTTTTTAAGACATATGCCACTGCAAATGATACTTCCTAACACATTATTCGCAGTTGTTCCTTGTGGGTTCTAAATTTCCCTTCAGTTCCAAGGAACTTGATGATTCCAACAGTTGTCGCAATGTGTGACTGATACATGGAGGTCGTCGTAGCACTATTTATGTTTCAGAAATATTTAACAAGTGGTATATGCAACGCAGAGGCATTGTGAGCCACAAAATTTTTCGTCACTGTGGCATTTGAATGTAATAAGTCCCTTTAGCTTTGTAAATGAAGAACTTATCTCAACATTTCTATACTCGTTAGAGAAATGTGGGCCTCCTCCTCCCCTTACAGCCCTCCTTCCCTCTCCGAATGAGCCTTTTGCGGCAACTGCGAACTTGCAACCATCCTAAAACGCGTTTTTAAGACATATGCCACTGCAAATGATACTTCCTAACACATTATTCGCAGTTGTTCCTTGTGGGTTCTAAATTTCCCTTCAGTTCCAAGGAACTTGATGATTCCAACAGTTGTCGCAATGTGTGACTGATACATGGAGGTCGTCGTAGCACTATTTATGTTTCAGAAATATTTAACAAGTGGTATATGCAACGCAGAGGCATTGTGAGCCACAAAATTTTTCGTCACTGTGGCATTTGAATGTAATAAGTCCCTTTAGCTTTGTAAATAAAGAACCTATCTCAACATTTCTATACTCGTTAGAGAAATGTGGGCCTCCTCCTCCCCTTACATCCTTCCTTCCCTTTCCGAATGAGCCTTCTGCGGCAATTGCGAACTTGCAACCGTCCTATAACGCGTTTTTAAGACATATGCCACTGCAAATGATACTTCCTAACACATTATTCGGAGTTGTTCTTGTGGGTTCTAAACTTTTCCTTTCAGTTCCAAGGAACTTGATGATTCCAACAGTTGTCGCAATGTGTGGCTGATACATGGAGGTCGTCGTAGCACTATTTATGCTTCAGAAATATTTAACAAGTGGTATATGCAACGCAGAGGCATTGTGAGCCGCAATATTTTTCGTCACTGTGGCATTAGAATGTAATAAGTCCCTTTAGCTTTGTAAATATAGTACCTATCTTAAAATTTCTCCACTTGTCGGATAAATGTTGGTCTCCTCCTCCCCTTACAGCAATCCTTCCCTCTCCGAATGAGTTGAGTCTTCTGCGGCAATTTCGAGATTGCCACCGACCTAAACACGCGTTTTTAAGACATATGCCACTGCAAATGATACTTCCTAACACATTATTCGCAGTTGTTCCTTGTGGGTTCTAAATTTTCCTTTCAGTTCCAAGGATCTTGATGGTTCCAACAGTTGTCGCAATGTGTGACCGATACGTAGAGGTCGTCGTAGCACTATTTATGATTCAGAAATATTTAACAAGTGGTATATGCAACGCAGAGGCATTGTGAGCCACAAAATGTTTAGTCGCTGTGGCATTTGAATGTAATAAGTCCCTTTAGCTTTGTAAATAAAGAACCTATCTCAACATTTCTATACTCGTTAGAGAAATGTGGGCCTCCTCCTCCCCTTACAGCCCTCCTTCCCTCTCCGAATGAGCTCTCTGCGGCACTTACGACCTACGCAACCGTCCTAAACACGCCTGTTTATGACATATGCCACTGCAAATGATACTTCCTAACACATTATTCGCAGTTGTTCCTTGTGGGTTCTAAATTTCCCTTCAGTTACAAGGAACTTGATGATTCCAACAGTTGTCGCAATGTGTGACTGATACATGGAAGTCGTCGTAGCACTATTTATGTTTCAGAAATATTTAACAAGTGGTATATGCAACGCAGAGGCATTGTGAGCCACAAAATTTTTCGTCACTGTGGCATTTGAATGTAATAAGTCCCTTTAGCTTTGTAAATAAAGAACCTATCTCAACATTTCTATACTCGTTAGAGAAATGTGGGCCTCCTCCTCCCCTTACAGCCCTCCTACTTTCTCCGAATGAGCTCTCTGCGGCACTTACGACCTACGCAACCGTCCTAAACACGTAATTTTATGACATATGCCACTGCAAATGATACTTCCTAACACATTATTCGCAGTTGTTCCATGTGGGTTCTAAATTTCCCTTCAGTTCCAAGGAACTTGATGATTCCAACAGTTGTCGCAATGTGTGACTGATACATGGAGGTCGTCGTAGCACTATTTATGTTTCAGAAATATTTGACAAGTGGTATATGCAACGCAGAGGCATTGTGAGCCACAAAATTTTTCGTCACTGTGGCATTTGAATGTAATAAGTCCCTTTAGCTTTGTAAATAAAGAACCTATCTCAACATTTCTATACTCGTTAGAGAAATGTGGGCCTCCTCCTCCCCTTACAGCCCTCCTTCCCTCTCCGAATGATCCTTCTGCGGCAATTGCGAATTTGCAACCGTCCTAAAACGCGTTTTTAAGACATATGCCACTGCAAATGATACTTCCTAACACATTATTCGCAGTTGTTCCTTGTGGGTTCTAAATTTTCGTTTCAGTTCCAAGGATCTTGATGGTTCCAACAGTTGTCGCAATGTGTGACTGATACATAGAGGTCGTAGTAGCACTATTTATGTTTCAGAGATATTTAACAAGTGTTATATGCAACGCAGAGGCATTGTGAGCCGCAATATTTTTCGTCACTGTGGGATTAGAATGTAACAAGTCACTCTAGCTTTGTAAATATAGTACCTATCTCAAAATTTCTCCACTAGTCGGATAAATGTGGGTCTCCTCCTCCCCTTACAGCAATCCTTCCCTCTCCGAATGAGCCTTCTGCGGCAATTGCGATATTGCCACCGACCTAAACACGCGTTTTTAAGACATATGCCACTGCAAATGATACTTCCTAACACATTATTCGCAGTTGTTCCTTGTGGGTTCTAAATTTCCCTTCAGTTCCAAGGAACTTGATGATTCCAACAGTTGTCGCAATGTGTGACTGATACATGGAGGTCGTCGTAGCACTATTTATGTTTCAGAAATATTTAACAAGTGGTATATGCAACGCAGAGGCATTGTGAGCCACAAAATTTTTCGTCACTGTGGCATTTGAATGTAATAAGTCCCTTTAGCTTTGTAAATGAAGAACCTATCTCAACATTTCTATACTCGTTAGAGAAATGTGGGCCTCCTCCTCCCCTTACAGCCCTCCTTCCCTCTCCGAATGAGCCTTCTGCGGCAACTGCGAACTTGCAACCGTCCTAAAACGCGTTTTTAAGACATATGCCACTGCAAATGATACTTCCTAACACATTATTCGCAGTTGTTCCTTGTGGGTTCTAAATTTCCCTTCAGTTCCAAGGAACTTGATGATTCCAACAGTTGTCGCAATGTGTGACTGATACATGGAGGTCGTCGTAGCACTATTTATGTTTCAGAAATATTTAACAAGTGGTATATGCAACGCAGAGGCATTGTGAGCCACAAAATTTTTCGTCACTGTGGCATTTGAATGTAATAAGTCCCTTTAGCTTTGTAAATAAAGAACCTATCTCAAAATTTCTATACTCGTTAGAGAAATGTGGGCCTCCTCCTCCCCTTACAGCCTTCCTTCCCTTTCCGAATGAGCCTTCTGCGGCAATTGCGAACTTGCAACCGTCCTATAACGCGTTTTTAAGACATATGCCACTGCAAATGATACTTCCTAACACATTATTCGCAGTTGTTCCTTGTGGGTTCTAAACTTTTCCTTTCAGTTCCAAGGAACTTGATGATTCCAACAGTTGTCGCAATGTGTGACTGATACATGGAGGTCGTCGTAGCACTATTTATGCTTCAGAAATATTTAACAAGTGGTATATGCAACGCAGAGGCATTGTGAGCCGCAATATGTTTCGTCACTGTGGCATTAGAATGTAATAAGTCCCTTTAGCTTTGTAAATATAGTACCTATCTTAAAATTTCTCCACTTGTCGGATAAATGTTGGTCTCCTCCTCCCCTTACAGCAATCCTTCCCTCTCCGAATGAGTCTTCTGCGGCAATTTCGAGATTGCCACCGACCTAAACACGCGTTTTTAAGACATATGCCACTGCAAATGATACTTCCTAACACATTATTCGCAGTTGTTCCTTGTGGGTTCTAAATTTTCCTTTCAGTTCCAAGGATCTTGATGGTTCCAACAGTTGTCGCAATGTGTGACTGATACGTAGAGGTCGTCGTAGCACTATTTATGATTCAGAAATATTTAACAAGTGGTATATGCAACGCAGGGGCATTGTGAGCCACAAAATGTTTAGTCGCTGTTGCATTTGAATGTAATAAGTCCCTTTAGCTTTGTAAATAAAGAACCTATCTCAACATTTCTATACTCGTTAGAGAAATGTGGGCCTCCTCCTCCCCTTACAGCCCTCCTTCCCTCTCCGAATGAGCTCTCTGCGGCACTTACGACCTACGCAACCGTCCTAAACACGCCTGTTTATGACATATGCCACTGCAAATGATACTTCCTAACACATTATTCGCAGTTGTTCCTTGTGGGTTCTAAATTTTCCTTTCAGTTCCTAGGATCTTGATGGTTCCAACAGTTGTCGCAATGTGTGACTGATACGTAGAGGTCGTCGTAGCACTATTTATGTTTCAGAAATATTTAACAAGTGGTATATGCAACGCAGAGGCATTGTGAGCCACAAAATTTTTAGTCGCTGTGGCATTTGAATGTAATAAGACACTTTAGCTTTGTAAATAAAGAACCTATCTCAACATTTCTATACTCGTTAGAGAAATGTGGGCCTCCTCCTCCCCTTACAGCCCTCCTTACCTCTCCGAATGAGCTCCCTGCGGCACTTACGACCTACGCAACCGTCCTAAACACGCCTTTTTATAACATATGCCACTGCAAATGATACTTCCTAACACATTATTCGCAGTTGTTCCTTGTGGGTTCTAAATTTCCCTTCAGTTCCAAGGATCTTGATGATTCCAACAGTTGTCGCAATGTGTGACTGATACATAGAGGTCGTAGTAGCACTATTTATGTTTCAGAAATTTTTTTACAAGTGGTATATGCAACGCAGAGGCATTGTGAGCCGCAATATTTTTCGTCACTGTGGCATTAGAATGTAATAAGTCACTTTAGCTTTGTAAATATAGTACCTATCTTAAAATTTCTCCACTAGTCTGATGAATGTGGGTCTCCTCCTCCCCTTACAGCAATCCTTCCCTCTCCGAATGAGCCTTCTGCGGCAATTGCGAGATTGCCACCGACCTAAACACGCGTTTTTAAGACATATGCCACTGCAAATGATACATCCTAACACATTATTCGCAGTTGTTCCTTGTGGGTTCTAAATTTCCCTTCAGTTACAAGGAACTTGATGATTCCAACAGTTGTCGCAATGTGTGACTGATACATGGAGGTCGTCGTAGCACTATTTATGTTTCAGAAATATTTAACAAGTGGTATATGCAACGCAGAGGCATTGTGAGCCACAAAATTTTTCGTCACTGTGGCATTTGAATGTAATAAGTCCCTTTAGCTTTGTAAATAAAGAACCTATCTCAACATTTATATACTCGTTAGAGAAATGTGGGCCTCCTCCTCCCCTTACAGCCGTCCTACTTTCTCCGAATGAGCTCTCCGCGGCACTTACGACCTACGCAACCGTCCTAAACACGTTATTTTATGACATATGCCACTGCAAATGATACTTCCTAACACATTATTCGCAGTTGTTCCATGTGGGTTCTAAATTTCCCTTCAGTTCCAAGGAACTTGATGATTCCAACAGTTGTCGCAATGTGTGACTGATACATGGAGGACGTCGTAGCACTATTTATGTTTCAGAAATATTTGACAAGTGGTATATGCAACGCAGAGGCATTGTGAGCCACAAAATTTTTCGTCACTGTGGCATTTGAATGTAATAAGTCCCTTTAGCTTTGTAAATAAAGAACCTATCTCAACATTTCTATACTCGTTAGAGAAATGTGGGCCTCCTCCTCCCTTTACAGCCCTCCTTCCCTCTCCGAATGTGCCTTCTGCGGCAATTGCGAATTTTCAACCGTCCTAAAACGCGTTTTTAAGACATATGCCACTGCAAATGATACTTCCTAACACATTATTCGCAGTTGTTCCTTGTGGGTTCTAAATTTCCCTTTCAGTTCCAAGGATCTTGATGGTTCCAACAGTTGTCGCAATGTGTGACTGATACATAGAGGTCGTCGTAGCACTATTTATGTTTCAGAAATATTTAACAAGTGTTATATGCAACGCAGAGGCATTGTGAGCCGCAATATTTTTCGTCACTGTGGGATTAGAATGTAATAAGTCACTCTAGCTTTGTAAATATAGTACCTATCTTAAAATTTCTCCACTAGTCGGATAAATGTGGGTCTCCTCCTCCCCTTACAGCAATCCTTCCCTCTCCGAATGAGCCTTCTGCGGCAATTGCGATATTGCCACCGACCTAAACACGCGTTTTTAAGACATATGCCACTGCAAATGATACTTCCTAACACATTATTCGCAGTTGTTCCTTGTGGGTTCTAAATTTTCCTTTCAGTTCCAAGGATCTTGATGGTTCCAACAGTTGTCGCAATGTGTGACTGATACATAGAGGTCGTCGTAGCACTATTTATGTTTCAGAAATATTTAACAAGTGGTATATGCAACGCAGAGGCATTGTGAGCCACAAAATTTTTCGTCACTGTGGCATTTGAATGTAATAAGTCCCTTTAGCTTTCTAAATAAAGAACCTATCTCAACATTTCTATACTCGTTAGAGAAATGTGGGCCTCCTCCTCCCCTTACAGCCCTCCTTCCCTCTCCGAATGAGCCTTCTGTGGCAATTGCGAACTTGCAACGGTCCTAAAACGCGTTTTTAAGACATATGCCACTGCAAATGATACTTCCTAACACATTATTCGCAGTTGTTCCTTGTGGGTTCTAAATTTTCCTTTCAGTTCCAAGGATCCTGATGGTTCCAACAGTTGTCGCAATGTGTGACTGATACGTAGAGGTCGTCGTAGCACTATTTATGTTTCAGAAATATTTAACAAGTGGTATATGCAACGCAGAGGCATTGTGAGCCACAAAATTTTTAGTCGCTGTGGCATTTGAATGTAATAAGTCCCTTTAGCTTTGTAAATAAAGAACCTATCTCAACATTTCTATACTCGTTAGAGAAATGTGGGCCTCCTCCTCCCCTTACAGCCCTCCTTACCTCTCCGAATGAGCTCCCTGCGGCACTTACGACCTACGCAACCGTCCTAAACACGCCTTTTTATGACATATGCCACTGCAAATGATACTTCCTAACACATTATTCGCAGTTGTTCCTTGTGGGTTCTAAATTTCCCTTCAGTTCCAAGGAACTTGATGATTCCAACAGTTGTCGCAATGTGTGACTGATACATGGAGGTCGTCGTAGCACCATTTATGTTTCAGAAATATTTAACAAGTGGTATATGCAACGCAGAGGCATTGTGAGCCACAAAATTTTTCGTCACTGTGGCATTTGAATGTAATAAGTCCCTTTAGATTTGTAAATAAAGAACCTATCTCAACATTTCTATACTCGTTAGAGAAATGTGGGCCTCCTCCTCCCCTTACAGCTCTCCTTCCCTCTCCGAATGAGCCTTCTGCGGCAATTGCGAACTTGCAACCGTCCTAAAACGCGTTTTTAAGACATATGCCACTGCAAATGATACTTCCTAACACATTATTCGCAGTTGTTCCTTGTGGGTTCTAAATTTCCCTTCAGTTCCAAGGAACTTGATGATTCCAACAGTTGTCGCAATGTGTGACTGATACATGGAGGTCGTCGTAGCACTATTTATGTTTCAGAAATATTTAACAAGTGGTATATGCAACGCAGAGGCATTGTGAGCCACAAAATTTTTCGTCACTGTGGCATTTGAATGTAATAACTCCCTTTAGCTTTGTAAATAAAGAACCTATCTCAACATTTCTATACTCGTTAGAGAAATGTGGGCCTCCTCCTCCCCTTACAGCCCTCCTTCCCTCTCCGAATGAGCCTTCTGCGGCAATTGCGAACTTGCAACCGTCCTAAAACGCGTTTTTAAGACATATGCCACTGCAAATGATACTTCCTAACACATTATTCGCAGTTGTTCCTTGTGGGTTCTAAATTTCCCTTCAGTTCCAAGGAACTTGATGATTCCAACAGTTGTCGCAATGTGTGACTGATACATGAAGGTCGTCGTAGCACTATTTATGTTACAGAAATATTTAACAAGTGGTATATGCAACGCAGAGGCATTGTGAGCCACAAAATTTTTCGTCACTGTGGCATTTGAATGTAATAAGTCCCTTTAGCTTTGTAAATAAAGAACCTATCTCAACATTTCTATACTCATTAGAGAAATGTGGGCCTCCTCCTCCCCTTACAGCCCACCTTCCCTTTCCGAATGAGCCTTCTGCGGCAATTGCGAACTTGCAACCGTCCTAAAACGCGTTTTTAAGACATATGCCACTGCAAATGATACTTCCTAACACATTATTCGCAGTTGTTCCTTGTGGGTTCTAAATTTCCCTTCAGTTCCTAGGAACTTGATGATTCCAACAGTTGTCGCAATGTGTGACTGATACATGGAGGTCGTCGTAGCACTATTTATGTTTCAGAAATATTTAACAAGTGGTATATGCAACGCAGAGGCATTGTGAGCTGCAATATTTTTCGTCACTGTGGCATTAGAATGTAATAAGTCCCTTTAGCTTGGTAAAGAAAGAACCTATCTCAACATTTCTATACCCGTTAGAGAAATGTGGGCCTCCTCCTCCCCTTACAGCCCTCCTTCCCTCTCCGAATGGGCTCTCTGCGGCACTTACGACCTACGCAACCATCCTAAACACGCCTTTTTATGACATATGCCACTGCAAATGATACTTCCTAACACATTATTCGCAGTTGTTCCTTGTGGGTTCTAAATTTCCCTTCAGTTCCAAGGAACTTGATGATTCCAACAGTTGTCGCAATGTGCGACTGATACATGGAGGTCGTCGTAGCACTATTTATGTTTCAGAAATATTTAACAAGTGGTATATGCAACGCAGAGGCATTGTGAGCCACAAAATTTTTCGTCACTGTGGCATTTGAATGTAATAAGTCCCTTTAGCTTTGTAAATAAAGAACCTGTCTCAACATTTCTATATTCGTTAGAGAAATGTGGGCCTCATCCTCCCCTTACAGCCCTCCTTCCCTCTCCGAATGAGCCTTCTGCGGCAATTGCGAACTTGCAACCGTCCTAAAACGCGTTTTTAAGACATATGCCACTGCAAATGATACTTCCTAACAAATTATTCGCAGTTGTTCCTTGTGGGTTCTAAATTTTCCTTTCAGTTCCAAGGATCTTGATGGTTACAACAGTTGTCGCAATGTGTGACTGATACATAGAGGTCGTCGTAGCACTATTTTTGTTTCAGAAATATTTAACAAGTGGTATATGCAACGCAGAGGCTTTGTGAGCCGCATTATTTTTCGTCACTGTGGCATTAGAATGTAATAAGTCACACTAGTTTGTAAATATAGTGCCTATCTTAAAATAACTCCACTAGTCGGAAAAATTGGGGTCTCCTCCTCCCCTTACAGCAATCCTTCCCTCTCCGAATGAGCCTTCTGCGGCAATTGCGAGATTGCACCGACCTAAAAACGCGTTTTTAAGACATATGCCACTGCAAATGATACTTCCTAACACATTATTCGTAGTTGTTCCTTGTGGGTTCTAAATTTTCCTTTCAGTTCCAAGGATCTTGATGATTCCAACAGTTGTCGCAATGTGTGACTGATACATGGAGGTCGTCGTAGCACTATTTATGTTTCAGAAATATTTAACAAGTGGTATATGCAACGCTGAGGCATTGTGAGCCACAAAATTTTTCGTCACTGTGGCATTTGAATGTAATAAGTCCCTTTAGCTTTGCAAAAAAGAACCTATCTCAACATTTCTATACTCGTTAGAGAAATGTGGGCCTCCTCCTCCCCTTACAGCCCTCCTTCCCTCTCCGAATGAGCCTTCTGCGGCAATTGCGAACTTGCAACCGTCCAAAAACGCGTTTTTAAGACATATGCCACTGCAAATGATACTTCCTAACACATTATTCGCAGTTGTTCCTTGTGGATTCTAAATATCCCTTCAGTTTCAAGGAACTTGATGATTCCAACAGTTGTCGCAATGTGTGACTGATACATGGAGGTCGTCGTAGCACTATTTATGTTCAGAAATATTTAACAAGTGGTATATGCAACGTAGAGGCATTGTGAGCCACAAAATTTTTCGTCACTGTGGCATTTGAATGTAATAAGTCCCTTTAGCTTTGCAAAAAAGAACCTATCTCAACATTTCTATACTCGTTAGAGAAATGTGGGCCTCCTCCTCCCCTTACAGCCCGCCTTCCCTCTCTAAATAAGCCTTCTGCGGCAATTGCGAACTTGCAACCGTCCAAAAACGCGTTTTTAAGACATATGCCACTGCAAAGATACTTCCTAACACATTATTCGAAGTTGTTCCTTGTGGGTTCTAAATTTCCCTTCAGTTCCAAGGAACTTGATGATTGCGACAGTTGTCGCATTGTGTGACTGATACATGGAGGTCGTCGTAGCACTATTTATGTTTCAGAAATATTTAACAAGTGGTATATGCAACGCAGAGGCATTGTGACCCACAAAATTTTTCGTCACTGTGGCATTTGAATGTAATATGTCCCTTTAGCTTTGTAAATATAGTACGTATCTTAAAATTTCTCCACTAGTCGGATAAATGTGGGTCTCCTCCTCCCCTTACAGCAATCCCTCCCTCTCCGAATGAGCCTTCTGCGGCAATTGCGAGATTGCCACCGACCTAAACACGCGTTTTTAAGACATATGCCACTGCAAATGATACTTCCCAACACATTATTCGCAGTTGTTTCTTGTGGGTTCTAAATTTCCTTTCAGTTCCAAGGATCTTGATGATTCCAAAAGCTGTCGCAATGTGTGACTGATACATGGATTTCGTCGTAGCACTATTTATGTTTCAGAAATATTTAACAAGTGGTATATGCAAAGCAGAGGCATTGTGAGCCACAAAATTTTTCGTCACTGTGGCATTTGAATGTAATAAGTCCATTTAGCTTTGTAAATAAAGAACCTATCTCAACATTTCTATACTCGTTAGAGAAATGTGGGCCTCCTCCTCCCCTAACAGCCCTCCTTCCATCTCCGAATGAGCCATCTGCGGCAATTGCGAACTTGCAACCATCCTAAAACGCGTTTTTAAGACATATGTCACTGCAAATGATACTTCCTAACACATTATTCGCAGTTGTTCCTTGTGGGTTCCAAATTTTCCTTTCAGTTCCAAGGATCTTGATGGTTCCAACAGTTGTCGCAATGTGTGACTGATACATAGAGGTCGTCGTAGCACTATTTATGTTTCAGAAATATTTAACAATTGGTATATGCAACGCAGAGGCATTGTGAGCCGCAATATTTTTCGTCACTGTGGCATTAGAATGCAATAAGTCCCTTTAGCTTTGTAAATATAGTAACTATATTAAAATATCTCCACTAGTCGGATAAATGTGGGTCTCCTCCTCCCCTTACAGCAATCCTTCCCTCTCCGAATGAGCTTTCTGCGGCAAATGCGAGATTCCCACCGACCTAAACACGCGTTTTTAAGACATATGCCACTGCAAATGATACTTCCTAACACATTATTCGCAGTTGTTCCTTGTGGGTTCTAAATTTCCTTTCAGTTCCAAGGATCTTGAAGATTCCAACAGTTGTCGCAATGTGTGACTGATACACGGAGGTCGTCGTAGCTCTATTTATGTTTCAGAAATATTTAACAAGTGGTATATGCAACGCAGAGCCATTTTGAGCTACAAAATTTTTCGTCACTGTGGCATTTGAATGTAATAAGTCCCTTTAGCTTTGTAAATAAACAACCTATCACAACATTTCTATACTCGTTAGAGAAATGTGGGCCTCCTCCTCCCCTTACAGCCCTCCTTCCCTCTCCGAATGAGGTCTCTGTGGCACTTACGACCTACGCAACCGTCCTAAACACGCCTTTTTATGACATATGCCACTGTAAATGATACTTCCTAACTCATTATTCGCAGTTGTTGCTTATGGGTTTTAAATTTCCTTTCAGTTCCAAGGATCTTGATGATTCCAAAAGTTGTGGCAATGTGTGACTGATACATGGAGGTCGTCGTAGCACTATTTATGTTTCAGAAATATTTAACAAGTGGAATTTGCAACGCAGAGGCATTGTGAGCCACAAAATTTTTCGTCACTGTGGCATTTGAATGCAATAAGTCTTTTTAGCTTTGCAAATAAAGAACCTATCTAACATTTCTATACTCGTTAGAGAAATGTGGGCCTCCTCCTCCCCTTACAGCCCTCCTTCCCTCTCCGAATGAGCGCTCTGCGGCACTTACGACCTACGCAACCATCCTAAAAACGCCTTTTTATGACATATGCCACTGCAAATGATACTTCCTAACACATTATTCGCAGTTGTACCTTGTGGGTTCTAAATTTCCCTTCAGTTCCAAGGAACTTGATGATTCCAACAGTTGTCGCAATGTGTGACTGATACATGGAGGTCGTCGTAGCACTA
The DNA here is from genome assembly GCF_021461385.2 of Schistocerca piceifrons. Taxonomy (NCBI): domain Eukaryota; kingdom Metazoa; phylum Arthropoda; class Insecta; order Orthoptera; family Acrididae; genus Schistocerca; species Schistocerca piceifrons. The sequence goes on along the minus strand of NW_025728204.1, from coordinate 422,078 downwards.
TTTATGTTTCAGAAATATTTAACAAGTGGTATATGCAACGTAGAGGCATTGTGAGCCACAAAATTTTTCGTCACTGTGCCATTTGAATGCAATAAGTCTTTTTAGCTTTGCAAATAAAGAACCTATCTAACATTTCTATACTCGTTAGAGAAATGTGGGCCTCCTCCTCCCCTTACAGCCCTCCTTCCCTCTCCGAATGAGGTCTCTGCGGCACTTACGACCTACGCAACCGTCCTAAACACTCCTTTTTATGACATATGCCACTGCAAATGATTTTTCCTAACACATTATTCGCAGTTGTTCCTTGTGGGTTCTAAATTTCCCTTCAGTTCCAAGGAACTTGATGATTCCAACAGTTGTCGCAATGGGTGACTGATACATGGAGGTCGTCGTGGCACTATTTATGTTTCAGAAATATTTAACAAGTGGTATATGCAACGCAGAGGCATTGTGAGCCACTAAATTTTTCGTCACTGTGGCATTTGAATGTAATAAGTCCCTTTAGATTTCTAAATAAAGAACCTATCTCAACATTTCTATACTCGTTAGAGAAATGTGGGCCTCCTCCTCCCCTTACAGCCCTCCGTCCCTCTCCGAATGAGCCTTCTGCGGCAATTGCGAACTTGCAACCGTCCTAAAACGCGTTTTTAAGACATATGCCACTGCAAATGATACTTCCTAACACATTATTCGCAGTTGTTCCTTGTGGGTTCTACATTTCCCTTCAGTTCCAAGGATCTTGATGATTCCAACAGTTGTCGCAATGTGTGACTGATACATGGAGGTCGTCGTAGCACTATTTATGTTTCAGAAATATTTAACAAGTGGTATATGCAACGCAGACGCATTGTGAGCCACAAAATTTTTCGTCACTGTGGCATTTGAATGTAATAACTCCCTTTAGCTTTGTAAATAAAGAACCTATCTCAACGTTTCTATACTCGTTAGAGAAATGTGGGCCTCCTCCTCCCCTTACAGCCCTCCTTCCCTCTCCGAATGAGCTCTCTGCGGCACTTACAATCTACGCAACCATCCCAAACACGCCTTTTTATGATATATGCCACTGCAAATGACACTTCCTAACACATTATTCGCAGTTGTTCCTTGTGGGTTCTAAATTTCCCTTCAGGTCCAAGGAACTTGATGATTCCAACAGTTGTCGCAATGTGTGACTGATACATGGAGGTCGTCGTAGCACTATTTACGTTTCAGAAATATTTAACAAGTGGTATATGCAACGCAGAGGCATTGTGAGCCACAAAATTTTTCGTAACTGTAGCATTTGAATGTAATAAGTCCCTTTAGCTTTGTAAATAAAGAACCTATTTCAACATTTCTATACTCGTTAGAGAAATGTGGGCCACATCCTACCCTAACAGCCCTCCTTCCCTCTCCGAATGAGCCTTCCGCGGCAATTGCGAACTTGCAACCGTCCTAAAACACGTTTTTAAGACATATGCCACTGCAAATGATAATTCCTAACGCATTATTCGCAGTTGTTCCTTGTGGGTTCTAAATTTTCTTTCAGTTCCAAGGTTCTTGATGGTTCCAACAGTTGTCGCAATGTGTGACTGATACATAGAGGTCGTCGTAGCACTATTTATGTTTCAGAAATATTTAACAAGTGGTATATGCAACGCAGAGGCATTGTGAGCCACAAAATTTTTAGTCACTGTGGCATTTGAGAGTAATAAGTCCCTTTAGCTTTGTAAATAAAGAAACTATCTCAACATTTCTATACTCGTTAGAGACATGTGGGCCTCCTCCTCCCCTTACAGCCCTCCTTCCCTCTCCGATGAGCTCTCTGCGGCACTTACGACATACGCAACAGTCCTAAACACGCCTTTTTATGACATATGCCACTGCAAATGGTACTTCCTAACAAATTATTCGCAGTTGTTCTTTGTGGGTTCTAAAATTCCTTTCAGTTCCAAGGATCTTGATGATCCCAACAGTTGTCGCAATGTGTGACTGATACATGGAGGTCGTCGTAGCACTATTTATGCTTCAGAATTATTTAACAAGTGGAATTTGCAACCCAGAGGCATTATGAGCCACAACATTTTCGTCACTGTGGCAATTGATTGTAATAAGTCCCTTTAGCTTTGTAAATAAAGAACCTATCTCAACATTTCTATACTCGTTAGAGAAATGTGGGCCTCCTCCTCCCCTTACAGCCCTCCTTCCCTCTCCGAATGAGCTCTCTGCGGCACTTACGACCTACGCAACCGTCCTAAACACGCCTTTTTATGACATATGCCACTGCAAATGATACTTCCTTACAACATTATTCGCAGTTGTTCCTTGTGGGTTCTAAATTTCCTTTGAGTTCCAAGGATCTTGATGATTCCAACAGTTGTCGCAATGTGTGACTGATACATGGTGGTCGTCGTAGCACTATTAATGCTTCAGAAATATTTAACAAGTCGTATATGCAACGCAGAGGCATTGTGAGCCACAAAATTTTTCGTCACTGTGGCATTTGAAAGTAATAAGTCCCTTTAGCTTTGTAAATAAAGAAACTATCTCAACATTTCTATACTCGTTAGAGAAATGTGGGCCTCCTCCTCCCCTTACAGCCCTCCTTCCCTCTCGGAATGAGCTCTCTGCGGCACTTACGACCTACGCAACCGTCCTAAGCACGCCTTTTTAAGACAAATGCCACTGCAAACGATACTTCCTAACACATTATTCGCAGTTGTTCGTTGTGGGTTCTAAGTTTCCTTTCAGATCCAAGGATCTTGATGTTTCCAAAAGTTGTCGCAATGTGTGACTGATACATGGAGGTCGTCGTAGCACTATTTATGTTTCAGAAATATTTAACAAATGGTAGGTGCAACGCAGAGTCATTGTGGGCCACAAAATTTTTCGTCACTGTGGGATATGAATGTAATAAGTCCCTTTAGCTTTGTAAATAAAGAACCTATCTCAACATTTCTATACTCGTTAGAGAAATGTGGGCCTCCTCCTCCCCTTACAGCCCTCCTTCCCTCTCCGAATGAGGTCTCTGTGGCACTTACGACCTACGCAACCGTCCTAAACACGCCTTTTTATGACATATGCCACTGTAAATGATACTTCCTAACTCATTATTCGCAGTTGTTGCTTATGGGTTTTAAATTTCCTTTCAGTTCCAAGGATCTTGATGATTCCAAAAGTTGTGGCAATGTGTGACTGATACATGGAGGTCGTCGTAGCACTATTTATGTTTCAGAAATATTTAACAAGTGGAATTTGCAACGCAGAGGCATTGTGAGCCACAAAATTTTTCGTCACTGTGGCATTTGAATGCAATAAGTCTTTTTAGCTTTGCAAATAAAGAACCTATCTAACATTTCTATACTCGTTAGAGAAATGTGGGCCTCCTCCTCCCCTTACAGCCCTCCTTCCCTCTCCGAATGAGCGCTCTGCGGCACTTACGACCTACGCAACCATCCTAAAAACGCCTTTTTATGACATATGCCACTGCAAATGATACTTCCTAACACATTATTCGCAGTTGTACCTTGTGGGTTCTAAATTTCCCTTCAGTTCCAAGGAACTTGATGATTCCAACAGTTGTCGCAATGTGTGACTGATACATGGAGGTCGTCGTAGCACTATTTATGTTTCAGAAATATTTAACAAGTGGTATATGCAACGTAGAGGCATTGTGAGCCACAAAATTTTTCGTCACTGTGCCATTTGAATGCAATAAGTCTTTTTAGCTTTGCAAATAAAGAACCTATCTCAATATTTCTATACTCGTTAGAGAAATGTGGGCCTCCTCCTCCCCTTACAGCCCTCCTTCCCTCTCCGAATGAGGTCTCTGCGGCACTTACGACCTACGCAACCGTCCTAAACACTCCTTTTTATGACATATGCCACTGCAAATGATTTTTCCTAACACATTATTCGCAGTTGTTCCTTGTGGGTTCTAAATTTCCCTTCAGTTCCAAGGAACTTGATGATTCCAACAGTTGTCGCAATGGGTGACTGATACATGGAGGTCGTCGTGGCACTATTTATGTTTCAGAAATATTTAACAAGTGGTATATGCAACGCAGAGGCATTGTGAGCCACTAAATTTTTCGTCACTGTGGCATTTGAATGTAATAAGTCCCTTTAGATTTCTAAATAAAGAACCTATCTCAACATTTCTATACTCGTTAGAGAAATGTGGGCCTCCTCCTCCCCTTACAGCCCTCCGTCCCTCTCCGAATGAGCCTTCTGCGGCAATTGCGAACTTGCAACCGTCCTAAAACGCGTTTTTAAGACATATGCCACTGCAAATGATACTTCCTAACACATTATTCGCAGTTGTTCCTTGTGGGTTCTACATTTCCCTTCAGTTCCAAGGATCTTGATGATTCCAACAGTTGTCGCAATGTGTGACTGATACATGGAGGTCGTCGTAGCACTATTTATGTTTCAGAAATATTTAACAAGTGGTATATGCAACGCAGACGCATTGTGAGCCACAAAATTTTTCGTCACTGTGGCATTTGAGTGTAATAAGTCCCTTTAGCTTTGTAAATAAAGAACCTATCTCAACGTTTCTATACTCGTTAGAGAAATGTGGGCCTCCTCCTCCCCTTACAGCCCTCCTTCCCTCTCCGAATGAGCTCTCTGCGGCACTTACAATCTACGCAACCATCCCAAACACGCCTTTTTATGATATATGCCACTGCAAATGACACTTCCTAACACATTATTCGCAGTTGTTCCTTGTGGGTTCTAAATTTCCCTTCAGGTCCAAGGAACTTGATGATTCCAACAGTTGTCGCAATGTGTGACTGATACATGGAGGTCGTCGTAGCACTATTTACGTTTCAGAAATATTTAACAAGTGGTATATGCAACGCAGAGGCATTGTGAGCCACAAAATTTTTCGTAACTGTAGCATTTGAATGTAATAAGTCCCTTTAGCTTTGTAAATAAAGAACCTATTTCAACATTTCTATACTCGTTAGAGAAATGTGGGCCACATCCTACCCTAACAGCCCTCCTTCCCTCTCCGAATGAGCCTTCCGCGGCAATTGCGAACTTGCAACCGTCCTAAAACACGTTTTTAAGACATATGCCACTGCAAATGATAATTCCTAACGCATTATTCGCAGTTGTTCCTTGTGGGTTCTAAATTTTCTTTCAGTTCCAAGGTTCTTGATGGTTCCAACAGTTGTCGCAATGTGTGACTGATACATAGAGGTCGTCGTAGCACTATTTATGTTTCAGAAATATTTAACAAGTGGTAAATGCAACGCAGAGGCATTGTGAGCCACAAAATTTTTAGTCACTGTGGCATTTGAGAGTAATAAGTCCCTTTAGCTTTGTAAATAAAGAAACTATCTCAACATTTCTATACTCGTTAGAGACATGTGGGCCTCCTCCTCCCCTTACAGCCCTCCTTCCCTCTCCGATGAGCTCTCTGCGGCACTTACGACATACGCAACAGTCCTAAACACGCCTTTTTATGACATATGCCACTGCAAATGATACTTCCTAACAAATTATTCGCAGTTGTTCCTTGTGGGTTCTAAAATTCCTTTCAGTTCCAAGGATCTTGATGATCCCAACAGTTGTCGCAATGTGTGACTGATACATGGAGGTCGTCGTAGCACTATTTATGCTTCAGAATTATTTAACAAGTGGAATTTGCAACCCAGAGGCATTGTGAGCCACAACATTTTCGTCACTGTGGCAATTGATTGTAATAAGTCCCTTTAGCTTTGTAAATAAAGAACCTATCTCAACATTTCTATACTCGTTAGAGAAATGTGGGCCTCCTCCTCCCCTTACAGCCCTCCTTCCCTCTCCGAATGAGCTCTCTGCGGCACTTACGACCTACGCAACCGTCCTAAACACGCCTTTTTATGACATATGCCACTGCAAATGATACTTCCTTACAACATTATTCGCAGTTGTTCCTTGTGGGTTCTAAATTTCCTTTGAGTTCCAAGGATCTTGATGATTCCAACAGTTGTCGCAATGTGTGACTGATACATGGTGGTCGTCGTAGCACTATTAATGCTTCAGAAATATTTAACAAGTCGTATATGCAACGCAGAGGCATTGTGAGCCACAAAATTTTTCGTCACTGTGGCATTTGAAAGTAATAAGTCCCTTTAGCTTTGTAAATAAAGAAACTATCTCAACATTTCTATACTCGTTAGAGAAATGTGGGCCTCCTCCTCCCCTTACAGCCCTCCTTCCCTCTCGGAATGAGCTCTCTGCGGCACTTACGACCTACGCAACCGTCCTAAGCACGCCTTTTTAAGACAAATGCCACTGCAAACGATACTTCCTAACACATTATTCGCAGTTGTTCGTTGTGGGTTCTAAGTTTCCTTTCAGATCCAAGGATCTTGATGTTTCCAAAAGTTGTCGCAATGTGTGACTGATACATGGAGGTCGTCGTAGCACTATTTATGTTTCAGAAATATTTAACAAATGGTAGGTGCAACGCAGAGTCATTGTGGGCCACAAAATTTTTCGTCACTGTGGGATATGAATGTAATAAGTCCCTTTAGCTTTGTAAATAAAGAACCTATCTCAACATTTCTATACTCGTTAGAGAAATGTGGGTCTCCTCCTCCCCTTACAGCCCTCCTTGCCTCTCCGAATGAGCTCTCTGCGGCACTTACGACCTACGCAACCGTAGTAAGCAAGCCTTTTTAAGACATATGCCACTGCATATGATACTTCCTAACACATTATTCGCTGTTGTTCCTTGTGGGTTCTAAATTTCCTTTCAGTTCCAAGGATCTTGATGATTCCAACAGTTGTCACAATATGTGACTGATACATGGAGGTCGTCGTAGCACTATTTATGTTTCAGAAATATTTAACAAGTGGAATTTGCAAATCAGAGGCATTGCGAGCCACAAAATTTTTCGTCACTGTGGCATTTGAATGTAACAAGTCCCTTTAGCTTTGTAAATAAAGAAACTATCTTAACTTTTCTATACTCGTTAGAGAAATGTGGGCCTCCTTCTCCCCTGACAGCCCTCCTTCCCTCTCCGAATGAGCTCTCTGCGGCACTTACGACCTACGCAACCGTCCTAAACACGCCTTTTTAAGACATATGCCACTGCAAATGATACTTCCTTACAACATTATTCGCATTTGTTCCTTGTGGGTTCTAAATTTCCTTTCAGTTCCAAGGATCTTGATGATTCCAACAGTTGTCGCAATGTGTGACTGATACATGGTGGTCGTCGTAGCACAATTAATGTTTCAGAAATATTTAACAAGTGGTATATGCAACGCAGAGGCATTGTGAGCCACAAAATTTTTCGTCACTGTGGCATTTGAATGTAATAAGTCCCTTTAGCTTTGTAAATAAAGAACCTATCTCAACATTTCTATACTCGTTAAAGAAATGTGGGCCTCCTCCTCCCCTTACAGCACTCCTTCCCTCTCGGAATGAGCTCTCTGCGGCACTTGCGACCTACGCAACCGTCCTAAGCACGCCTTTTTAAGACATATGCCACTGCAAATGATACTTCCCAACACATTATTCGCAGTTGTTCCTTGTGGGTTCTAAGTTTCCTTTCAGATCCAAGGATCTTGATGTTTCCAAAAGTTGTCGCAATGTGTGACTGATACATGGAGGTCGTCGTAGCACTATTTATGTTTCAGTAATATTTAACAAATGGTATGTGCAACGCAGAGGCATTGTGAGCCACAAAATTTTTCGTCACTGTGGCATTTGAATGTAATAAGTCCCTTTAGCTTTGTAAATAAAGAACCTATCTCAACATTTCTATACTCGTTAGAGAAATGTGGGTCTCCTCCTCCCCTTACAGCCCTCCTTGCCTCTCCGAATGAGCTCTCTGCGGCACTTACGACCTACGCAACCGTCCTAAGCAAGCCTTTCTAAGACATATGCCACTGCAAATGATACTTCCTAACACATTATTCGCTGTTGTTCCTTGTGGGTTCTAAATTTCCTTTCAGTTCCAAGGATCTTGATGATTCCAACTGTTGTCACAATATGTGACTGATACATGGAGGTCGTCGTAGCACTATTTATGTTTCAGAAATATTTAACAAGTGGAATTTGCAACACAGAGGCATTGTGAGCCACAAAATTTTTCGTCACTGTGGCATTTGAATGTAACAAGTCCCTTTAGCTTTGTAAATAAAGAACCTATCTCAACATTTCTATACTCGTTAAAGAAATGTGGGCCTCCTCCTCCCTTTACAGCCCTCCTTCCCTCTCGGAATGAGCTCTCTGCGGCACTTACGACCTACGCAACCGTCCTAAGCACGCCTTTTTAAGACATATGCCACTGCAAATGATACTTCCTAACACATTATTCGCAGTTGTTCCTTGTGGGTTCTAAGTTTCCTTTCAGATCCAAGGATCTTGATGTTTCCAAAAGTTGTCGCAATGTGTGACTGATACATGGAGGTCGTCGTAGCACTATTTATGTTTCAGTAATATTTAGCAAATGGTATGTGCAACGCAGAGGCATTGTGAGCCACAAAATTTTTCGTCACTGTGGCATTTGAATGTAATAAGTCCCTTTAGCTTTGTAAATAAAGAACCTATCTCAACATTTCTATACTCGTTAGAGAAATGTGGGTCTCCTCCTCCCCTTACAGCCCTCCTTGCCTCTCCGAATGAGCTCTCTGCGGCACTTACGACCTACGCAACCGTCCTAAGCAAGCCTTTTTAAGACATATGCCACTGCAAATGATACTTCCTAACACATTATTCGCTGTTGTTCCTTGTGGGTTCTAAATTTCCTTTCAGTTTCAAGGATCTTGATGATTCCAACAGTTGTCAGAATATGTGACTGATACATGGAGGTCGTCGTAGCACTATTTATGTTTCAGAAATATTTAACAAGTGGAATTTGCAACCCAGAGGCATTGTGAGCCACAAAATGTTTCGTCACTGTGGCATTTGAATGTAACAAGTCCCTTTAGCTTTGTAAATAAAGAACCTATCTCAACATTTCTATACTCGTTAAAGAAATGTGGGCCTCCTCCTCCCCTTACAGCCCTCCTTCCCTCTCGGAATGAGCTCTCTGCGGCACTTACGACCTACGCAACCGTCCTAAGCAAGCCTTTTTAAGACATATGCCACTGCAAATGATACTTCCTAACACATTATTCGCAGTTGTTCCTTGTGGGTTCTAAGTTTCCTTTCAGATCCAAGGATCTTGATGTTTCCAAAAGTTGTCGCAATGTGTGAGTGATACATGGAGGTCGTCGTAGCACTATTTATGTTTCAGTAATATTTAACAAATGGTATGTGCAACGCAGAGGCATTGTGAGCCACAAAATTTTTCGTCACTGTGGCATTTGAATGTAATAAGTCCCTTTAGCTTTGTAAATAAAGAACCTGTCTCAACATTTCTATACTCGCTAGAGAAATGTGGGTCTCCTCCTCCCCTTACAGCCCTCCTTGCCTCTCCGAATGAGCTCTCTGTGGCACTTACGACTTACGCAACCGTCCAAAGCAAGCCTTTTTAAGACATATGCCACTGCAAATGATACTTCCTAACACATTATTCGCTGTTGTTCCTTGTGGGTTCTAAATTTCCTTTCAGTTCCAAGGATCTTGATGATTCCAACAGTTGTCACAATATGTGACTGATACATGGAGGTCGTCGTAGCACTATTTATGTTTCAGAAATATTTAACAAGTGGAATTTGCAACCCAGAGGCATTGTGAGCCACAAAATTTTTCGTCACTGTGGCATTTGAATGTAACAAGTCCCTTTAGCTTTGTAAATAAAGAACCTATCTCAACATTTCTATACTCGTTAAAGAAATGTGGGCCTCCTCCTCCCCATACAGCCCTTCTTCCCTCTCCGAATGAGCTCTCTGCGGCACTTACGACCTACGCAACCGTCCTAAGCACGCCTTTTTAAAACATATGCCACTGCAATTGATACTTCCTAACACATTATTCGCAGTTGTTCCTTGTGGGTTCTAAGTTTCCTTTCAGTTCCAAGGATCTTGATGTTTCCAAAAGTTGTCGCAATGTGTGACTGATACACGGGGTCGTAGTAGCAGTATTTATGTTTCAGTAATATTTAACAAGTGGTATGTGCAACGCAGAGGCATTGTGAGCCACAAAATTTTTCGTCACTGTGGCATTTGAATGTAATAAGTCCCTTTAGCTTTGTAAATAAAGAACCTATCTCAACATTTCTATACTTGTTAGAGAAATGTGGGCCTCCTCCTCCCCTTACAGCCCTCCTTCCCTCTCCGAATGAGCTCTCTGCGGGACTTACGACCTACGCAACCGTCCTAAGCACGCCTTTTTAAGACATATGCCACTGCAAATGATACTTCCTAACACATTATTCGCAGTTGTTCCTTGTGGGTTCTAAGTTTCCTTTCAGTTCCAAGGATCTTGATGTTTCCAAAAGTTGTCGCAATGTGTGACTGATACATGGAGGTCGTCGTAGCACTATTTATGTTTCAGTACCATTTAACAAGTGGTATGTGCAACGCAGAGGCACTGTGAGCCACAAAATTTTTCGTCACTGTGGCATTTGAATGTAATAAGTCCCTTTAGCTTTGTAAATAAAGAACCTATCTCAACATTTCTATACTCGTTAGAGATATGTGGGCCTCCTCCTCCCCTTACAGCCCTCCTTCCCTCTCCGAATGAGCTCTCTGCGCACTTACGACCTACGCAACCGCCCTAAGCAAGCCTTTTTAAGACATATGCCACTGCAAATGATACTTCCTAACACATTATTCGCAGTTGTTCCTTGTGGGTTCTAAGTTTCCTTTCAGCTCCAAGGATCTTGATGTTTCCAAAAGTTGTCGCAATGTGTGACTGATACATGGAGGTCGTCGTAGCACTATTTATGTTTCAGTAATATTTAACAAGTGGTATGTGCAACGCAGAGGCATTGTGAGCCACAAAATTTTTCGTCACTGTGGCATTTGAATGTAATAAGTCCCTTTAGCTTTGTAAATAAAGAACCTATCTCAACATTTCTATACTCGTTAGAGAAATGTGGGTCTCCTCCTCCCCTTACAGCCCTCCTTGCCTCTCCGAATGAGCTCTCTGCGGCACTTACGACCTACGCAACCGTCCTAAGCAAGCCTTTCTAAGACATATGCCACTGCAAATGATACTTCCTAACACATTATTCGCTGTTGTTCCTTGTGGGTTCTAAATTTCCTTTCAGTTTCAAGGATCTTGATGATTCCAACAGTTGTCAGAATATGTGACTGATACATGGAGGTCGTCGTAGCACTATTTATGTTTCAGAAATATTTAACAAGTGGAATTTGCAACCCAGAGGCATTGTGAGCCACAAAATGTTTCGTCACTGTGGCATTTGAATGTAACAAGTCCCTTTAGCTTTGTAAATAAAGAACCTATCTCAACATTTCTATACTCGTTAAAGAAATGTGGGCCTCCTCCTCCCCTTACAGCCCTCCTTCCCTCTCGGAATGAGCTCTCTGCGGCACTTACGACCTACGCAACCGTCCTAAGCAAGCCTTTTTAAGACATATGCCACTGCAAATGATACTTCCTAACACATTATTCGCAGTTGTTCCTTGTGGGTTCTAAGTTTCCTTTCAGATCCAAGGATCTTGATGTTTCCAAAAGTTGTCGCAATGTGTGAGTGATACATGGAGGTCGTCGTAGCACTATTTATGTTTCAGTAATATTTAACAAATGGTATGTGCAACGCAGAGGCATTGTGAGCCACAAAATTTTTCGTCACTGTGGCATTTGAATGTAATAAGTCCCTTTAGCTTTGTAAATAAAGAACCTGTCTCAACATTTCTATACTCGCTAGAGAAATGTGGGTCTCCTCCTCCCCTTACAGCCCTCCTTGCCTCTCCGAATGAGCTCTCTGCGGCACTTACGACTTACGCAACCGTCCAAAGCAAGCCTTTTTAAGACATATGCCACTGCAAATGATACTTCCTAACACATTATTCGCTGTTGTTCCTTGTGGGTTCTAAATTTCCTTTCAGTTCCAAGGATCTTGATGATTCCAACAGTTGTCACAATATGTGACTGATACATGGAGGTCGTCGTAGCACTATTTATGTTTCAGAAATATTTAACAAGTGGAATTTGCAACCCAGAGGCATTGTGAGCCACAAAATTTTTCGTCACTGTGGCATTTGAATGTAACAAGTCCCTTTAGCTTTGTAAATAAAGAACCTATCTCAACATTTCTATACTCGTTAAAGAAATGTGGGCCTCCTCCTCCCCTTACAGCCCTTCTTCCCTCTCCGAATGAGCTCTCTGCGGCACTTACGACCTACGCAACCGTCCTAAGCACGCCTTTTTAAAACATATGCCACTGCAATTGATACTTCCTAACACATTATTCGCAGTTGTTCCTTGTGGGTTCTAAGTTTCCTTTCAGTTCCAAGGATCTTGATGTTTCCAAAAGTTGTCGCCATGTGTGACTGATACACGGGGTCGTAGTAGCAGTATTTATGTTTCAGTAATATTTAACAAGTGGTATGTGCAACGCAGAGGCATTGTGAGCCACAATATTTTTCGTCACTGTGGCATTTGAATGTAATAAGTCCCTTTAGCTTTGTAAATAAAGAACCTATCTCAACATTTCTATACTCGTTAGAGAAATGTGGGCCTCCTCCTCCCCTTACAGCCCTCCTTCCCTCTCCGAATGAGCTCTCTGCGGGACTTACGACCTACGCAACCGTCCTAAGCACGCCTTTTTAAGACATATGCCACTGCAAATGATACTTCCTAACACATTATTCGCAGTTGTTCCTTGTGGGTTCTAAGTTTCCTTTCAGTTCCAAGGATCTTGATGTTTCCAAAAGTTGTCGCAATGTGTGACTGATACATGGAGGTCGTCGTAGCACTATTTATGTTTCAGTACCATTTAACAAGTGGTATGTGCAACGCAGAGGCACTGTGAGCCACAAAATTTTTCGTCACTGTGGCATTTGAATGTAATAAGTCCCTTTAGCTTTGTAAATAAAGAACCTATCTCAACATTTCTATACTCGTTAGAGATATGTGGGCCTCCTCCTCCCCTTACAGCCCTCCTTCCCTCTCCGAATGAGCTCTCTGCGGCACTTACGACCTACGCAACCGCCCTAAGCAAGCCTTTTTAAGACATATGCCACTGCAAATGATACTTCCTAACACATTATTCGCAGTTGTTCCTTGTGGGTTCTAAGTTTCCTTTCAGTTCCAAGGATCTTGATGTTTCCAAAAGTTGTCGCAATGTGTGACTGATACATGGAGGTCGTCGTAGCACTATTTATGTTTCAGTAATATTTAACAAGTGGTATGTGCAACGCAGAGGCATTGTGAGCCACAAAATTTTTCGTCACTGTGGCATTTGAATGTAATAAGTACCTTTAGCTTTGTAAATAAAGAACCTATCTCAACATTTCTATACTCGTTAGAGAAATGTGGGTCTCCTCCTCCCCTTACAGCCCTCCTTGCCTCTCCGAATGAGCTCTCTGCGGCACTTACGACCTACGCAACCGTCCTAAGCATGCCTTTTTAAGACATATGCCACTGCAAATGATACTTCCTAACACATTATTCGCAGTTGTTTCCTTGTGGGTTCTAAATTTCCTTTCAGTTCCAAGGATCTTGATGATTCCAACAGTTGTCACAATATGTGACTGATACATGGAGGTCGTCGTAGCACTATTTATGTTTCAGAAATATTTAACAAGTGGGATTTGCAACACAGAGGCATTGTGGGCCACCAAATTTTTCGTCACTGTGGCATTTGAATGTAACAAGTCCCTTTAGCTTTGTAAATAAAGAACCTATCTCAACATTTCTATACTCGTTAAAGAAATGTGGGCCTCCTCCTCCCCTTACAGCCCTCCTTCCCTCTCAGAATGAGCTCTCTGCGGCACTTACGACCTACGCAACCGTCCTAAGCACGCCTTTTTAAGACATATGCCACTGCAAATGATACTTCCTAACACATTATTCGCAGTTGTTCCTTGAGGGTTCTAAGTTTCCATTCAGATCCAAGGATCTTGACGTTTCCAAAAGTTGTCGCAATGTGTGACTGATACATGGAGGTCGTCGTAGCACTATTTATGTTTCAGTAATATTTAACAAATGGTATGTGCAACGCAGAAGCATTGTGAGCCACAAAATTTTTCGTCACTGTGGCATTTGAATGTAATAAGTCCCTTTAGCTTTGTAAATAAAGAACCTATCTCAACATTTCTATATTCGTTAAAGAATAGGGGGCCTCCTCTTCCCCTTACAGCCCTCCTTCTCTCTCCGAATGAGCTCTCTGCGGCACTTACGACCTACGCAACCGTCCTAATCACGCCTTTTTGAAGCATATGCCACTGCAATTGATACTTCCTAACACATTATTCGCAGTTGTTCCTTGTGGGTTCTAAGTTTCCTTTCAGTTCCAAGGATCTTGATGTTTCCAAAAGTTGTCGCAATGTGTGACTGATACATGGGGTCGTAGTAGCACTATTTATGTTTCAGTAATATTTAACAAGTGGTATGTGCAACGCAGAGGCATTGTGAGCCACAAAATTTTTCGTCACTGTGGCATTTGAATGTAATAAGTCCCTTTAGCTTTGTGAATAAAGAACCTATCTCAACATTTCTATACTCGTTAGAGAAATGTGGGCCTCCTCCTCCCCTTACAGCCCTCCTTCCCTCTCCGAATGAGCTCTCTGCGGGACTTACGACCTACGCAACCGTCCTAAGCACGCCTTTTTAAGACATATGCCACTGCAAATGATACTTCCCAACACATTATTCGCAGTTGTTCCTTGTGGGTTCTAAGTTTCCTTTCAGATCCAAGGATCTTGATGTTTCCAAAAGTTGTCGCAATGTGTGACTGATACATGGAGGTCGTCGTAGCACTATTCATGTTTCAGTAATATTTAACAAGAGGTATGTGCAACGCAGAGGCACTGTGAGCCACAAAATTTTTCGTCACTGTGGCATTTGAATGTAATAAGTCCCTCTAGCTTTGTAAATAAAGAACCTATCTCAACATTTCTATACTCGTTAGAGATATGTGGGCCTCCTCCTCCCCTTACAGCCCTCCTTCCCTCTCCGAATGAGATCTCTGCGGCACTTACGACCTACGCAACCGTCCTAAGCAAGCCTTTTTAAGACATATGCCACTGCAAATGATACTTCCTAACACATTATTCGCAGTTGTTCCTTGTGGGTTCTAAGTTTCCTTTCAGTTCCAAGGATCTTGATGTTTCCAAATGTTGTCGCAATGTGTGACTGATACATGGAGGTCGTCGTAGCACTATTTATGTTTCAGTAATATTTAACAAGTGGTATGTGCAACGCAGAGGCATTGTGAGCCACAAAATTTATCGTCACTGTGGCATTTGAATGTAATAAGTCCCTTTAGCTTTGTAAATAAAGAACCTACCTCAACATTTCTATACTCGTTAAAGATATGTGGGCCTCCTCCTCCCCTTCCAGCCCTCCTTCCCTCTCCGAATGAGCTCTCTGCGGCACTTACGAACTACGCAACCGTCCTAAGCACGCCATTTTAAGACATATGCCACTGAAAATGATACTTCCTAACACATTATTCGCAGTTGTTCCTTGTGGGTTCTAAGCTTCCACTCAGTTCCAGGGATCTTGATGTTTCCAAAAGTTGTCGCAGTGTGTGACTGATCCATGGAGGTCGTCGTAGCACTATTTATATTTCAGTAATATTTAACAAGTGGTATGTGCAACGCAGAGGCATTGTGAGCCACAAAATTTTTCGTCACTGTGGCATTTGAATGTAATAAGTCCCTTTAGCTTTGTAAATAAAGAACCTATCTCAACATTTCTATCCTCGTTAGAGAAATGTGGGCCTCCTCCTCCCCTTACAGCCCTCCTTCCCTCTCCGAATGAGCTCTCTGCGGCACTTACGACCTACCCAACCGTCCTAAACACGCGTTTTTATGACATATGCCACTGCAAATGATACTTCCTAACATATTATTCGCAGTTGTTCCTTGTGGGTTCTAAATTTCCTTTCAGTTCCAAGAATCTTGATGATTCCAACAGTTGTCGCAATGTGTGACTGAGACATGGAGGTCGTCGTAGCACTATTTTGTTTCAGAAATATTTAACAAGTGGCATATGCAACGCAGAGGCATTGTGAGCCACAAAATTTTTCGTCACTGTGGCATTTGAATGTAATAAGTCCCTTTAGCTTTGTAAATAAAGAACCTATCTCAACATTTCTATACTCGTTAGAGAAATGTGGGCCTCCTCCTCCCCTTACAGCCCTCCTTCCCTCTTCGAATGAGCTCTCTGCGGCATTTCCGACCTACGCAACCGTCCTAAGCACGCCTTTTTAAGACATATGCCACTGCAAATGATACTTCCAAACATATTATTCGCAGTTGTTCCTTGTGGGTTCTAAATTTCCTTTCAGTTCCAAGAATCTTGATGATTCCAACAGTTGTCGCAATGTGTGACTGATACATGGACGTCGTAGCACTATTTGTGTTTCAGAAATATTTAACAAGTGGTATATGCAACGCAGAGGCATTGTGAGCCACAAAATTTTTCGTCACTGTGGCATTTGAATGTAATAAGTCCCTTTAGCATTGTAAAGAAAGAACCTATCTCAACGTTTCTATATTCGTTAGAGAAATGTGGGCCTCCTCCTCCCCTTACAGCCCTCCTTCCCTCTCCGAATGAGCTATCTGCGGCACTTACGACCTACGCAACAGTCCTAAGCACGCCTTTTTAAGACATATGCCACTGCAAATGATACTTCCTAATACATTATTCGCAGTTGTTCCTTGTGGGTTCTAAGTTTCCTTTCAGTTCCAAGGATCTTGATGTTTCCAAAAGTTGTCGCAATGTGTGACTGATACATGGAGGTCGTCGTAGCACTATTTATGTTTCAGTAATATTTAACAATTGGTATGTGCAACGCAGAGGCATTGTGAGCCACAAAATTTTTCGTCACTGTGGCATTTAGGCATTGTGAGCCACAAAATTTTTCGTCACTGTGGCATTTGAATGTAATAAGTCCTTTTAGCTTTGTAAATAAAGAACCTATCTCAACATTTCTATACTCGTTAAAGAAATGTGGGCATCCTCCTCCCCATACAGCCCTCCTTCCCTCTCCGAATGAGCTCTCTGCGGCACTTACGACCTACGCAACCGTCCTAAGCACGCCTTTTTAAGACATATGCCACTGAAAATGATGCTTCCTAACACATTATTCGCTGTTGTTCCTTGTGGGTTCTAAATTTCCTTTCAGTTCCAGGGATCTTGATGTTTCCAAAAGTTGTCGCAGTGTGTGACTGATACATGGAGGTCGTCGTAGCACTATTTATATTTCAGTAATATTTAACAAGTGGTATGTGCAACGCAGAGGCATTGTGAGCCACAAAATTTTTCGTCACTGTGGCATTTGAATGTAATAAGTCCCTTTAGCTTTGTAAATAAAGAACCTATCTCAACATTTCCATACTCGTTAGAGAAATGTGGGCCTCCTCCTCCCCTTACAGCCCTCCTTCCCTCTCCGAATGAGCCTTCTGCGGCAATTACGACCTACGCAACCGTTCTGAGCACGCCTTTTTAAGACATATGCCACTGCAAATGATACTTCCTAACACATTATTCGCTGTTGTTCCTTGTGGGTTCTAAGTTTCCTTTCAGTTCCAAGGATCTTGATGTTTCCAAAAGTTGTCGTAATGTGTGACTGATACATGGAGGTCGTCGTAGCACTATTTATGTTTCAGTAATATTTAACAAGTAGTATGTGCAACGCAGAGACTTTGTGTGCCACAAAATTTTTCGTCACTGTGGCATTTGAATGTAATACGTCCCTTTAGCTTTGTAAATAAAGAACCTATCTCAACATTTCTATACTCGTTAAAGAAATGTGGGCCTCCTCCTCAACTTACAGCCCTCCTTCCCTCTCCGGATGAGCTCTCTGCGGCACTTACGACCTACGCAACCGTCCTAAACACGCCTTTTTATGACATATGCCACTGCAAATGATACTTCCTAATACATTATTCGCAGTTGTTCCTTGTGGGTTCTAAATTTCCTTTCGGTTCCAAGGATCTTGATGATTCCATCAGTTGTCGCAATGTGTGACTGATACATGGAGGTCGTCGTAGCACTTTTTATGTTTCAGAAATATTTAACAAGTGGTATATGCAACGCAGAGGCATTGTGAGCCACAACATTTTTCGTCACTGTGGCATTTGAATGTAATAAGTCCCTTTAGCTTTGTAAATAAAGAACCTATCTCAACATTTCTATACTCGTTACAGAAATGTGGGCCTCCTCCTCCCCTTACAGCCCTCCTTCCCTCTCCGAATGAGCTCTCTGCGGATCTTACGATCTACGCAACCGTCCTAAACACGCCTTTTTATGACATATGTCACTGCAAATGATACTTCCTAACACATTATTCGCAGTTGCTTCCTTGTGGGTTCTAAATTTCCTTTCAGTTCCAAGGATCTTGATGATTCCAACAGTTGTCGCAACGTGTGACTGATACATGGAGGACGTCGTAGCACTATTTATGTTTCAGAAATATTTAACAAGTGGTATATGCAACGCAGAGGCATTGTGAGCCACAAAATTTTTCGTCACTGTGGCATTTGAATGTAATAAGTCCCTTTAGCTTTGTAAATAAAGAACCTATCTCAACATTTCTATACTCGTTAGAGAAATGTGGGATCCTCCTCCCCTTACAGCCCTCCTTCCCTCTCCGAATGAGCTCTCTGCGGCACTTACGACCTACGCAACCGTCCTAAACACGCCTTTTTATGACATATGCCACTGCAAATGATACTTCCTAATACATTATTCGCAGTTGTTCCTTGTGGGTTCAAAATTTCCTTTCGGTTCCAAGGATCTTGATGATTCCAACAGTTGTCGCAACGTGTGACTGATACATGGAGGTCGTCGTAGCACTATTTATGTTTCAGAAATATTTAACAAGTGGTATATGCAACGCAGAGGCATTGTGAGCCACAAAATTTTTCGTCACTGTGGCATTTGAATGTAATAAGTCCCTTTAGCTTTGTAGATAAGGAACCTATCTCAACTTTTCTATACTCGTTAGAGAAATGTGGGTCTCCTCCTCTCCTTACAGCCCTCCTTCCCCCTTCGAATGAGCCTTCTGCGGCAATTGCGAACTTGCCACCGTCCTAAGCACGATTTTTTATGACATATGCGGCTGCAAATGATACTTCCTAATACATTATTCGCAGTTGTTCCTTGTGGGTTCTAAATTTCCTTTCGGTTCCAAGGATCTTGATGATTCCAACAGTTGTCGCAATGTGTGACTGATACATGGAGGTCGTCGTAGCACTATTTATGTTTCAGAAATATTTAACAAGTGGTATATGCAACGCAGAGGCATTGTGAGCCACAAAATGTTTCGTCACTGTGGCATTTGAATGTAATAAGTCCCTTTAGCTTTGTGAATAAAGAACCTATCTCAACGTTTCTATACTCGTTAGAGAAATGTGGACCTCCTCCTCCCCTTACAGCCCTCCTTCCCTCTCCGAATGAGCTATCTGCGGCACTTACGACCTACGCAACCGTCCTAAGCACACCTTTTTAAGACATATGCCACTGCAAATGATACTTCCTAACACATTACTCGCTGTTGTTCCTTGTGGGTTCTAAATTTCCTTTCGGTTCCAAGGATCTTGATGATTCCAACAGTTGTCGCAATGTGTGACTGATACATGGAGGTCGCCGTAGCACTATTTATGTTTCAGAAATATTTAACAAGTGGTATATGCAACGCAGAGGCATTGTGAGCCACAAAATTTTTCGTCACTGTGGCATTTGAATGTAATAAGTCCCTTTAGCTTTGTAAATAAAGAACCTATCTCAACATTTCTATACTCGTTAGAGAAATGTGGGATCCTCCTCCCCTTACAGCCCTCCTTCCCTCTCCGAATGAGCTCTCTGCGGCACTTACGACCTACGCAACCGTCCTAAACACGCCTTTTTATGACATATGCTACTGCAAATGATACTTCCTAATACATTATTCGCAGTTGTTCCTTGTGGGTTCTAAATTTTCTTTCAGTTCCAAGGGTCTTGATGATTCCAAAAGTTGCCGCAATGTATGACTGATACATGGAGGTCGTCGTAGCAATATTTATGTTTCAGAAATATTTAAAAGTGGTATATGCAACGCAAAGGCATTGTGGGCCACAAAATTTTTAGTCACTGTGGCATTTGAATGTAATATGTCCCATTAGCTTTGTAAATAAAGAACCTATCTCAACATTTCTATACTCGTTAGAGAAGTGTGGACCTCCTCCTCCCCTTACAGCCCTCCTTCCCTCTCCGAATGAGCTACATGCGGCACTTACGACCTACGCAACCGTCCTAAGCACACCTTTTTAAGACATATGCCACTGCAAATGATACTTCCTAACACATTATTCGCTGTTGTTCCTTGCGGGTTCTAAATTTCCCTTCAGTTCCAAGGAACTTGATGATTCCAACAGTTGTCGCAATGGGTGACTGATACATGGAGGTCGTCGTGGCACTATTTATGTTTCAGAAATATTTAACAAGTGGTATATGCAACGCAGAGGCATTGTGAGCCACTAAATTTTTCGTCACTGTGGCATTTGAATGTAATAAGTCCCTTTAGATTTCTAAATAAAGAACCTATCTCAACATTTCTATACTCGTTAGAGAAATGTGGGCCTCCTCCTCCCCTTACAGCCCTCCGTCCCTCTCCGAATGAGCCTTCTGCGGCAATTGCGAACTTGCAACCGTCCTAAAACGCGTTTTTAAGACATATGCCACTGCAAATGATACTTCTAAACACATTATTCGCTGTTGTTCCTTGTGGGTTCTAAATTTCCTTTCAGTTCCAAGGATCTTGATGATTCCAACAGTTGTCGCAATGTGTGACTGATGCATGGAGGTCGTCGTAGCACTATTTATGTTTCAGAAATGTTTAACAAGTGGTATATGCAACGGAGAGGCATTGTGAGCCACAAAATTTTTCGTCACTGTGGCATTTGAATGTAATAAGTCCCTTTAGCTTTGTAAATAAAGAACCTATCTCAACGTTTCTATACTCGTTAGAGAAATGTGGACCTCCTCCTCCCCTTACAGCCCTCCTTCCCTCTCCGAATGAGCTATCTGCGGCACTTACGACCTACGCAACCGTCCTAAGCACACCTTTTTAAGACATATGCCACTGCAAATGATACTTCCTAACACATTATTCGCTGTTGTACCTTGTTTGTTCTAAATCTCCTTTCAGTTCCAAGGATCTTGAAGATTCCAACAGTTGTCGCAATGTGTGACTGATACATGGAGGTCGTCGTAGCTCTATATATGTTTCAGAATTATTTAGCAAGTGGTATATGCATCGCAGAGGCATTGTGAGCCACAACATTTTTCGTCACTGTGGCATTTGAATGTAATAAGTCCCTTTAGCTTTGTAAATAAAGAACCTATCTCAACATTTCTATACTCGTTAGAGAAATGTGGGCCTCCTCCTCCCCTTACAGCCCTCCTTCCCTCTCCGAATGAGCTATCTGCGGCTCTTACGACCTACGCAACCGTCCTAAGCACACCTTTTTAAGACATATGCCACTGCAAATGATACTTCCTAACACATTATTCGCTGTTGTTCCTTGTGGGTTCTAAATTTCCTTTCGGTTCCAAGGATCTTGATGATTCCAACAGTTGTCGCAATGTGTGACTGATACATGGAAGTCGTCGTAGCTCTATCTATGTTTCAGAAATATTTAGCAAGTGGTATATGCAACGCAGAGGCATTGTGAGCCACAACATTTTTCGTCACTGTGGCATTTGAATGTAATAAGTCCCTTTAGCTTTGTAAATAAAGAACCTATCTCAACATTTCTATACTCGTTAGAGAAATGTGGGCCTCCTCCTCCCCTTACAGCCCTCCTTCCCTCTCCGAATGAGCTCTCTGCGGCTCTTACGACCTACGCAACCGTCCTAAAGACGCCATCTTATGACATATGTCACTGCAAGTGATACTTCCTAACACATTATTCGCAGTTGTTTCCTTGTGGGTTCTAAATTTCCTTTCAGTTCCAAGGATCTTGATGATTGCAACAGTTGTCGCAATGTGTGACTGATACATGGAGGTCGTCGTAGCACTATTTATGTTTCAGAAATATTTAACAAGTGGTATATGCAACGCAGAGGCATTGTGAGCCACAAAATTTTTCGTCACTGTAGCATTTGAATGTAATAAGTCCCTTTAGCTTTGTCAATAAAGAACCTATCTCAACATTTCTATACTCGTTAGAGAAATGTGGGATCCTCCTCCCCTTACAGCCCTCCTTCCCTCTCCAAATGAGCTCTCTGCGGCTCTTACGACCTACGCAACCGTCCTAAAGACGCCATTTTATGACATATGTCACTGCAAGTGATACTTCCTAACACATTATTCGCAGTTGTTTCCTCTTGGGTTCTAAATTTCCTTTCAGTTCCAAGTATCTTGATGATTCCAACAGTTGTCGCAATGTGTGACTGATACATGGAGGTCGTCGTAGCACTATTTATGTTCCAGAAATATTTAACAAGTGGTATATGCAACGCAGAGGCATTGTGAGCCACAAAATTTTTCGTCACTGTAGCATTTGAATGTAATAAGTCCCTTTAGCATTGTAAATAAAGAACCTATCTCAACATTTCTATACTCGTTAGACAAATGTGGGATCCTCCTCCCCTTACAGCCCTCCTTCCCTCTCCGAATGAGCTCTCTGCGGCACTTACGACCTACGCAACCGTCCTAAACACGCCTTTTTATGACATATGCCACTGCAAATGATACTTCCTAATACATTATTCGCAGTTGTTCCTTGTGGGTTCTAAATTTCCTTTCGGTTCCAAGGATCTTGATGATTCCAACAGTTGTCGCAATGTGTGACTGATACATGGAGGTCGTCGTAGCACTATTTATGTTTCAGAAATATTTAACAAGTGGTATATGCAACGCAGAGGCATTGTGAGCCACAAAATTTTTCGTCACTGTGGCATTTGAATGTAATAAGTCCCTTTAGCTTTGTAAATAAAGAACCTATCTCAACATTTCTATACTCGTTAGAGAAATGTGGGCCTCCTCCTCTCCTTACAGCCCTCCTTTCCCCTCCGAATGAGCCTCCTGCGGCAATTGCGAACTTGCCACCGTCCTAAGCATGCTTTTTATGACAAATGCCACTGCAAATGATACTTCCTAACACATTATTCGCAGTTGTTCCTTGTGGGTTCTAAATTTTCTTTCACTTCCAAGGATCTTGATGATTCCAACAGATGTCGCAATGTGTGACTGATACATGGAGGTCGTCGTAGCACTATTTATGTTTCAGAAATGTTTAACAAGTGGTATATGCAACCCAGAGGCATTGTGAGCCACAAAATTTTTCGTCACTGTGGCATTTGAATGTAATAAGTCCCTTTAGCTTTGTAAATAAAGAACCTATCTCAACATTTCTATACTCGTTAGAGAAATGTGGGCCTCCTCCTCCCCTTACAGCCCTCCTTCCCTCACCGAATGAGCCTTCTGCGGCAATTGCGAACTTGCCACCGTCCTAAGCACGCTTTTTTATGACATATGCGGCTGCAAATGATACTTCCTAATACATTATTCGCAGCTGTTCCTTGTGGGTTCTAAATTTCCTTTCGGTTCCAAGGATCTTGATGATTCCAAGAGTTGTCGCAATGTGTGACTGATACATGGAGGTCGTCGTAGCACTATTTATGTTTCAGAAATGTTTAACAAGTGGTATATGCAACGCAGAGGCATTGTGAGCCACAAAATTTTTCGTCACTGTGGCATTTGAATGTAATAAGTCCCTTTAGCTTTGTAAATAAAGAACCTATCTCAACATTTCTATACTCGTTAGAGAAATGTGGGCCTCCTCCTCTCCTTACAGGCCTCCTTCCCCCTCCGAATGAGCCTTCTGCGGCAATTGCGAACTTGCCACCGTCCTAAGCACGCTTTTTATGACATATGCCACTGCAAATGATACTTCCTAACACATTATTCGCAGTTGTTGCTTGTGGGTTCTAAATTTTTCGTCAGTTCCATTGATCTTCATGATTCCAACAATTGTCGCAATGTGTGACTGATACATGGAGGTCGTCGTAGCACTATTTATGTTTCCAAAATATTTAACAAGTGGAATTTGCAACCCAGAGGCATTGTGAGCCACAACATTTTCGTCACTGTGGCATTTGAATGTAATAAGTCCCTTTGGCTTTGTAAATAAAGAACCTATCTCAACATTTCTATACTCGTTAGAGAAATGTGGGATCCTCCTCCCCTTACAGCCCTCCTTCCCTCTCCGAATGAGCTCTCTGCGGCACTTACGACCTACGCAACCGTCCTAAACACGCCTTTTTATGACATATGCCACTGCAAATGATACTTCCTAATACATTATTCGCAGTTGTTCCTTGTGGGTTCTAAATTTCCTTTCGGTTCCAAGGATCTTGATGATTCCAACAGTTGTCGCAATGTGTGACTGATACATGGAGGTCGTCGTAGCACTATTTATGTTTCAGAAATATTTAACAAGTGGTATATGCAACGCAGAGGCATTGTGAGCCACAAAATTTTTCGTCACTGTGGCATTTGAATGTAATAAGTCCCTTTAGCTTTGTAAATAAAGAACCTATCTCAACATTTCTATACTCGTTAGAGAAATGTGGGTCTCCTCCTCTCCTTACAGCCCTCCTTCCCCCTCCGAATGAGCCTTCTGCGGCAATTGCGAACTTGCCACCGTCCTAAGCACGCTTTTTTATGACATTTGCGGCTGCAAATGATACATCCTAATACATTATTCCCAGTTGTTCCTTGTGGGTTCTAAATTTCCTTTCGGTTCCAAGGATCTTGATGATTCCAAGAGTTGTCGCAATGTGTGACTGATACATGGAGGTCGTCGTAGCACTATTTATGTTTCAGAAATGTTTAACAAGTGGTATATGCAACGCAGAGGCATTGTGAGCCACAAAATTTTTCGTCACTGTGGCATTTGAATGTAATAAGTCCCTTTAGCTTTGTAAATAAAGAACCTATCTCAACATTTCTATACTCGTTAGAGAAATGTGGGCCTCCTCCTCTCCTTACAGCCCTACTTCCCCCTCCGAATGAGCCTTCTGCGGCAATTGCGAACTTGCCACCGTCCTAAGCACGCTTTTTATGACATATGCCACTGCAAATGATACTTCCTAACACATTATTCGCAGTTGTTCCTTGTGGGTTCTAAATTTTCTTTCACTTCCAAGGATCTTGATGATTCCAACAGATGTCGCAATGTGTGACTGATACATGGAGGTCGTCGTAGAACTATTTATGTTTCAGAAATGTTTAACAAGTGGTATATGCGACCCAGAGGCATTGTGAGCCACAAAATTTTTCGTCACTGTGGCATTTGAATGTAATAAGTCCCTTTAGCTTTGTAAATAAAAAACCTATCTCAACATTTCTATACTCGTTAGAGAAATGTGGGCCTCCTCCTCCCCTTACAGCCCTCCTTCCCTCACCGAATGAGCCTTCTGCGGCAATTGCGAACTTGCCACCGTCCTAAGCACGCTTTTTATGACATATGCGGCTGCAAATGATACTTCCTAATACATTATTCGCAGCTGTTCCTTGTGGGTTCTAAATTTCCTTTCGGTTCCAAGGATCTTGATGATTCCAAGAGTTGTCGCAATGTGTGACTGATACATGGAGGTCGTCGTAGCACTATTTATGTTTCAGAAATGTTTAACAAGTGGTATATGCAACGCAGAGGCATTGTGAGCCACAAAATTTTTCGTCACTGTGGTATTAGAATGTAATAAGTCCCTTCAGCTTTGTAAATATAGTACCTATCTTAAAATTTCTCCACTAGTCGCATAAATGTGGGCCTCCTCCTCCTATTACAGCAATCCTTCCCTCTCCGTATGAGCCTTCTGCGGCAATTGCGAACTTGCATCCTACCTAAACACGCGTTTTTAAGACATACGCCACTGCAAATGCTACTTCCTAACACATTATTCGCAGTTTTTCCTTGTGGGTTCTAAATTTTCCTTTCAGTTCCAAGGAACTTGATCATTCCAACAGTTGTCGCAATGTGTGATTGATACATGGAGGTCGTGGTAGTACTATTTATGTTTCAAATAAATTTAACAAGTGGTATACGCTACGCTGAGGCATTGTGAGCCACAAATTTTTTTGTCGACTGTGGCATTAGAATGTAATAAGTCCCTTTAGCTTTGTAAATATAGAACCTATCTTAACTTTTCTTCACTAGTTGGAGAAATGTGGGCGTCCTCCTAGCCTTACAGCCCTCCTTCCCTCTCCGAACGAGCCTTCTACGGCAATAGCGACGTTCGCTACCGACCTAAACAAGCGTTTTTAAGATATATGCCACTGCAAATACTAAATCCTAACACATTATTCGCAAATGTTACCTGTGGGTTCTAAATTTTCCCGTCAGTTCCAAGGATCTTTATGATTCCAACAGTTGTCGCAATGTGTGACTGATACAAGGAGGTCGTCGTAGTTCTATTTATGTATCAGAAATATTTACCAAGTGGTATATGCAACGCAGAGGCATTGTGAGCCACAAACGTTTTCGTCGACTGTGGCATTAGAATGTAATAAGTCCCTTTAGCTTAGTAAATATAGAACCTATCTTAACATTTCTCCACCAGTTGGAGACATATGGGGCTCCTCCTCCCCTTACAGCCCTCCTTCCCTCTCCGAATGAGCCTTCTGCGGCAATTGCGACGTTCGCTACCGACCTAAACACGCGTTTTGAAGACATATGCCACTGCAAATGCTACTTCCTACACAGTATTCGCAGTTGTTCCTTTTGTGTTGTAGTAATGAGTGTCGGTTCCTATGAGCGTGATGATTCCAACGGTTGTTGTAATGAGTGACTGATACAAGAGCATTGACGTAGTACTATTTATGTTTCGGAAGTATATAACAAGTGGTATATGCAACGCTGGGCCGTGGTAAGCGTTTAAAGTTCTTGTCGTCTGTGACATTATAATGGAACACCTCTCTTTAGCCGGCCGCGGTGGTCTAGCGGTTCTAGGCGCTCTGTCCGGAGCCCCGCGACTGCTACGGTCGCAGGTTCGAATCCTGTCTAGGGCATGGATGTGTGTGATGTCCTTAGGTTAGTTAGGTTTAAGAAGTTCTAAGTTCTAGGGGACTGATGACCATAGATGTTAAGTCCCATTGTGCTCAGAGCCATTTGAACCATTTTTGAACCACCTCTCTTTAGCCTTATAAGTATACTCATTCGACCAAATATTGAAATTTAAGGGAAATTTAGTTAGAGTCCCCTGTACCTATTTAGTTAGCTTTATGTAGTTCTTTAATGACTAAATTATTTTTTTTTTAGTGTTTTGTGTTCATTGACTGTGTTTATGGTAACCATACAAGGATTGTGCAACAAAAGCGAAGAATAGGAAGGAAAATACGAAAGGGAAAACCTTACGGAAGTACGTTTCCTGAAGATGAACCGAATAATATCCCTACGAGTTTTAAGTGTAGAGCCAAGATGAATGTTTGGTGTGCTCCCTGACAGTCCTGGTACATTCTTCCGTCCAGTCCCTTTCCATATTGAGTCACCACAGTAGCTCGAGTCATACCCCGTCTCAAATCTAACCCCACATATATTAACTCTTTGTGATGATGACGAAACAATCACAAGACAAGAGAACCAGGTCTATCTAAACTGTCCAATCCAGTCAGCGTTAGAATCACGAGCAACATGAACTTTGTCCTTGACGCTGCGTTCGCCTTACACCGACTTGCGTGAAGTACTCGTGAATTGTTTTCCTCCATCCTTGGAAAGTACATATACTATCTCAAATAACACTTTGGATTAAATTATACTCTGCTGTTTGATGGATACGCCGAGTAGAGAGCTGGAGAAATGGACAAAATCCGCTGAACGGGCCTGAAGAACCCTCGCTATGCCATCCGCTTTTGCTTTATTTGATGAGTCAATGTCGCCAACTATGCAAAATAATGTTTCTTAATAAACGAACTTAACAGTACATGTCTTATCTCTGTGTTGACGGAGAAAATATGTGTTGAGGAGTCCAACAGCCCATTGAGGACGCGAACCCCCTGTTTGTTGTGAAGATATTAATTTGTTGGTGCTGCTAACTGACAAGATAGCTAATAGCAGTCAGCGTAAAGAGCCCGGCACCAACAGCTTCCTTATGAATCCTGGAAAAGGGAACCAAGAAACATTCTTCTACACTGACAACAGTTGTAAGCTTTCTCAAGAAGTCAAACAACACGTGTTATTTCTTTATGTTATCAGTGGCTGTGACACCACATCTACATTTCCTTAACATGGTAAAATCCAATTTGTTGTTGTTGTGGTCTTGAGTCCTGAGACTGGTTTGATGCAGCTCTCCATGCTACTCTATCCTGTGCAAGCTTCTTCATCTCCCAGTACGCACTGCAATCTACATCCTTCTGAATCTGCTTAGTGTATTCATCTCTTGGTCTCCCTCTACGCTTTTTACCCTCCACGCTGCCCTCCGATACTAAATTGGTGATCCCTTGATGCCTCAGAACATGTCCTACCAACCGATCCCTTCTTCTAGTCAAGTTGTGCCACAAACTCCTCTTCTCCCCAATTCTATTCAATATCTCCTCATTATTTATGTGATCTACCCGTCTAATCTTCAGCATTCTTCTGTAGCACCACATTTCGAAAGCTTCTATTCTCTTCTTGTCTAAACTATTTATCGTCCATGTTTCACTTCCATACATGGCTACACTCCACACAAATACTTTCAGAAACGACTTCCTGACACTTAAATTAATACTCGATGTTAACCAATTTCTCTTCTTCAGAAACTCTGTCCTTGCCATTGCCAGTCTACATTTCATATTGTCTCTACTTCGACCATCATCAGTTATTTTACTCCCCAAATAGCAAAACTCCTTTACTACTTTAAGTGTCTCGTTTCCTAATCTAATTCCCTTAGCATCACCCGACTTAATTCGACTAGATTCCATTACCCTCGTTTTGCTTTTGTTGATGTTCATCTTATATCCTCCTTTCAAGACACTGTCGATTCCGTTCAACTGCTCTTCCAAGTCCTTTGCTGTTTCTGACAGAATTACAATGTCATCGGCAAACCTCAAAGTTTTTATTTCTTCTCCGTGGATTTTAATACCTACTCCGAACTTTTCTTTTGTTTCCTTTACTGCTTGCTCAATACACAGATTGAATAGCATCGGGGAGAGGCTACAACCCTGCCTCCCTCCCTTCCCAACCACTGCTTCCCTTTCATGTCCCTCGACTCTTATAAATGCCATCTGCTTTCTGTACAAATTGTAGATAGCCTTTCGCTCCCTGTATTTTACCCCCGCCACCTTCAGAATTTGAAATCCATTTTATAAACACATATTTCGAAAGAACGCGAACCTCCAACACGTCCGCTCAGAATTTACGGATCCTAACGCCACTCCAGATGAGACCGCTGCGGCACAAGTTCATTGCGTGTCTATACACGTGTGGCAGCTTCCAACATTCCAATGAAATTCGTCCGCTGCTGTGCCAGAAATGTTTGTGGAGATATAACAACTTCAGTTTGGTATGTTTGCCTCCCACCGAAGCCACCCCTCGTCAGGACTCCCTAACTGTCTGCTTGCAAATTCAGATCTGGCAGCGCAACCACCCAACCGACCATACCCCAGGAACTGCTTCATCACAATATCCTATACGCGCAACATTTGATGCCAGACAAATTGTTTCTGCAAGAAAGAGCCTGTAAAGTGCTCGGCTATACGCAAGGACTGCAAGGGGATTTTATGTTTTATCTCTCTAACAGAAAAGGACATCTTCCTTGACTCGACACATATCGACTATGAGATTGACATCGTCGAAGAGGAATCCCACACTGATGAGCAATACTCAAGTATAGGTCGAAAGAGTGTTTTGTAAGCCACCGCCTTTGTTGATGGACTATATTTTCTAAGGACTCTCCCAATGAATGTCAACCTGGTACCCGCCTTACCAACAATTAATTTTATACGATCATTCCACTTCAAATCGTTCCGTACGCATACTCCCTGATATTTTACAGAAGTAACTGCTACCAGTGTTTGTTCCGCTATCATATAATCATACAATAAAAGTTCTTTCTTTCTACAATTCGCAATACATTACATTTGCCTATGTTAAGGTTCAGTTGCCACTCCCTGCACCAAGTGCCTACCGGTGAAGATTTTCCTGCATTTCGTTGCAATTTTCTAATGCTGCAACTTCTCTGTATACTACAGCATCATCCGCGAAAAGCCGCATGGAACTTCCGACACCGTCTACTAGGTCATTTATATATATTGTGAAAAGGAATGGTCCCATAACACTCCCTTGTGGCACGCCAGAGGTTACTTTAACGTCTGTAGACGTCTCTCTATTGAGAACAATATACTGTGTTCTGTTTGCTAAAAGCTGTTCAATCAGGTGACAGTGCGGAACTGTATCGAACGCCTTCCGGAAGATCTACCTGGGAGCCTGTATCTAACATTTTCTGGGTCTCATGAACAAATAAAGCGAGTTGGGTCTCGCACAATCGCTCTTTCCGGAATCCGTGTTGATTCCTACAGAGTAGATTCTGGGCTTCCAGAAATGACATGATACGCTAGGAAAAAACACGTCCTAAAATTCTACAACAGATCGATGTCAGAGATATAGGCCTATAGTTTTGCGCATCTGCTCGACAGCTTTCAGTGTATAGGCAAAGATGTAGATGTGGATGTAGGTGAAGGTGTACATCTAGATGCAGATTCAGTCTATAATTTACGCTAACTCCATTTGTTGAAGAAGACTGTGAGCGAGTACAAGCTACTGCGTACCACACGGCAGAGGTCACTTGCTACAATTGCTATAGTGCGTGAGATGGGCGGGGACTGACCTTCAAGGTGCGGTTTCCGCCGCAGGCGGCCTGCTGCAGCTGCTCTGGACTCTCCAGCAGCCCGTCCCTCGTCGTCCAGTGCCCTGGAGACGCCGAGCAGCATACGGCGACGCTCCAGCGGCGCCCCGCCGTCGCCGAAGCACGCCGACTCGGCCTGCTCTGCCGTGGCGCGCAGCATGGCCCTGCAAACACGAGAGGTGCCACCGAGGCGATCGGCACACGGTCTGTATCTAGCTGGCACGGCAACGACGTAGTCCAACCTGTGGCTGCCCTTAAGGGTCGAGTACATCGGCCGAGTCGCGCTAGACACAGCACCCCTCCTATATCACAATCTGTGGAAGACATCGCAACCAGGCTTTCAGCAATGATCGAGAACAGAAGGAGCTCGTTCATCACACACATACAGAGGGTTCCAAAAAAATGTATCCACTGTTTAAAAGTCCATAACTGGCAAACTAATTGACGGAATTGTCTCATCTCAGACAGATGTCATATTCCTTGACTTCCGGAAAGCGTTTGCCCCACTGCAGACCCCTAACTAAGGTACAAGCATATGGGACTGGTTCCCAAGTATGTGAGTGGCTCGAAGACTTCTTAAGTAATAGAACCCAGTACGTTGTCCTCGATGGTGAGTGTTCATCGGAGGTGAGGGTATCATCTGGAGTGCCCCAGGGAAGTGTGGTAGGTCCGCTGTTCTTTTCTATCTACATAAATGATCTTTTGGATAGGGTGGATAGCAGTGTGCGGCTGTTTGCTGATGATGCTGTGGTGTACGGGAAGGTGTCGTCGTTTCGTGACTGTAGGAGGATACAAGATGACATGGACAGGATTTGTGATTGGTGTAAAGAATGGCAGCAAACTCTAAATATAGATAAATTTAACTTAATGCACGTGAATAGGAAAAAGAATCCTGTAATGTTTGAATACTCCATTAGTAGTGTAGCGCTTGACACAGCCACGTCGATTAAATATTTGGGCGTAACATCGCAGAGCGATATGAAGTGGGACAAGCATGTAATGGCAGTTGTGGGGAAGGCGGATAGTCGTCTTCGGTTCATTGGTAGAATTTTGGGAAGATGTGGTTCATCTGTAAAGGAGACCGCTTATAAAACACTAATACGACCTATTCTTGAGTACTGCTCGAGCGTTTGGGATCCCTATCAGGTCGGATTGAGGGAGGACATAGAAGCAATTCAGAGGCGGGCTGCTAGATTTGTTACTGGTAGATTTGATCATCATGCGAGTGTTTCGGAAATGCTTCAGGAACTCGGGTGGGAATCTCTAGAGGAAAGGAGGCGTTCTTTTCGTGAATCGCTACTGAGGAAGTTTAGAGAAACAGCATTTGAGACTGACTGCAGTACAATTTTACTACCGCCAACTTATATTTCGCGGAAAGACCACAAATATAAGATAAGAGAGATTAGGGCTCATACAGAGGCATATAGGCAGTCATTTTTCCCTCGTTCTGTTTGGGAATGGAACAGGGAGAGAAGATGCTAGTTGTGGTACGAGGTACCCTCCGCCACGCACCGTATGGTACATTGCGGAGTATGTATGTAGATGTAGATCTTTGAAAGTGCAATAGTTTGTAGTTCCGGCAATCGCCACACAAGCTATTGCCTTGTTTTGTTTTGTCAGATGATACTTGCCAGATAGTTTTGTTCTTAGTTGGACATAGTTACTCGAGTAAACATGGCTGGCGCAAAGCTAACATTCGATGAAAGGAAGTCAGTTTTGAAGTGGTATTTTAAGTACGAAAACATTAATGAGGTTCAACGGCAATGGCGAAATGAGTATCAAACAGAGCCACCGACACGTTCAACGATTCGTCGCATTCGAGACAAATTTGAAGCTGAAGGCTGTGTTAAAGATGTACACAAACAACGATCTGGACGACCTGTAACAGTAACAAGTCCAGCTAACTCCCGTCGTGTGTTACAACAATTCAGCCCGCTACCAAAATCGTGTTAGGGCATATCTCGACTAAACTCTACCAGGAAGATGGATAGGCCGTAGGGGTGCTGGGAAGTATCCACCACGTTCCCCTGACCTAACTCCTCTGGAGTCTGTGTGACAGTGTGCCCGTGAAACTGGAGTGAGTCGCTCAAGTGTTCGGCGAATTTTGTAGCCAGCAAAGTGGAAGTGCTACATCCCACGATTGCTACACGCCATGAACGAGGACGACCCAGATCGTAGAATGAAGTACTGCGAGTGGTTTACTAACATGGTGCCCAACGATGAAGAGTTTGCAGAGATGATTGTGTGGTCTGATGAGGCACAGCCGGCCGGAGTGGCCGAGCGCTTCTAGGCGCTACAGTCTGGAACCGCGCGACCGCTACGGTCGCAGGTTCGAATCCTGCCTCGGGCATGGATGTGTGTGATGTCCTTAGGTTAGTTAGGTTTAAGTAGTTCTAATTTCTAGGGGACTGATGACCACTGCAGTTAAGTCCCATAGTGCTCAGAGCCAATTTTTTGATGAGGCACAGTTCAAACTCAGTGATACAGTAAATCTCCACAAGTGCATCTACTGGGCCGCCGAAAATCCGAACGTCCATGTAGACAAAGCTGTCAATTTTCCAGGAGTAAATGTGTGGTGTGGGTTGTCTTAACGGGGCCTGATTGGGCCATTCTTATTTGACGGCACAGCTACCGGTGAGGTGCACCTTCAGAAGCTTCATACACCCATTTCACCTGCCATCCGAGAATAGTATGGAGACGGAAAAGGTTACTTTCAACAAAATGGTGCCCCAGCTAACTACCAAAATCGTGTTTGGGCGTATCTCGACGAAAATCTACCAGGAAGATGGATAGGCCGTAGAGGTGCTGTGGAGTATCCACCACGTTCCCCAGACCTAACTCCTCTGGACTTTTACCTTTGGGGAACACTAAAGGACGTCGTTTATCGACAAAAGCCACGCACATTGGATGAACTTCGAGAATCCATCGTACATTCATGTGCAAATATCCAGCTGAACACGTTGCAGTCAGTAGTTCGTGTTGCAGCTCGGCGGCATCGTTTGTGTGTGGATGTTAATGGCGACCATTTCGAACACCTACAGTGATATCTTTAAGTTCGACTTTAAGCTACACTTTCACCAAAAATGAGACAACTTCGTCAATTAGTTTGCAAGTTATGGACCTTTAAACAGTGGATACATTTTTTTGGATCCCTTTGTATTTGGAATGGACTAGGCGAGACTGGCACACTAGATGATACATTTTAACACATCAAACGACGCATCAAGTTCGAATTAATCGGATGGGATGGAATTCGGTAGATGTGATCTACATGTGTACAGACAAACAAACGACTAAAATTTCAGAAAAAACTGTTGATTTATTCAAGACCTCCACGAACTCAACAATTCAATAACGCATTGGTCCACGTGTGGCCGTTATGCAAGCAGCTATTCAGCCTGGCTTGATTGATACACTTGTTGGATGTCCTCCCGAGGGACATCATGCCCAATTCTGTCCAGCTGGTGCGTCAGGTGGTCAAAACACAAAGCTTCAAACGTTCTCATTTGGGGAAGAATCCGGCGATCTTGCTGGCCAAGGTCGAGTTTGATACCATCAAACCCCGTATCACAGCAGTCTTCTTTTCGATGCCGTTAAAGGGAGTACTGCATGCCATTTAAAAAAATTGTTTTTGTTTCAATGTCTTGGTTGATACAAGACTTAACAGCATTAACTCTGCAAGAAAATACGTTTCTTTCTGCCAAATACAATTTGCGGGAAGCCTCCATTTCATATTATGAACGACTCAAGATAGAAAACGTGTGTTAAGTCTTACACATGGAGAAAAATATGTTCAAAAGCAGGATATACGTATCTGTAGACAGGAACAGGGCAAATATAAACTTTTTATGTAGCTTCAATGTAAACAAGAAAATTAAGCATTGTATTACAGCTATAGAGAGCCTCCCAGGTACAGTAGCAAGACATATTTAAAAATAAACGAAAGCTGTTCCCCGCAAACCATGTAAGTTGTTGAGAGAAATTTGTTGCATTTACTCTGTAAATTCATTTACATGGTAATGGATTTATTACATACATTTACTAACGATAAGTAACGCATTTGGTTGCAGCTTCTGCAGTTAATATCATACAAAACGATTAGCTAAGCCAGATGCAGGAAAGTAGTTAGAGTGCGATAAATTTTAAAGTCAGCAACAGTAAAACTTTATCTACCTTGAACATGGCTTGCAGTTGATCCTTGCATGTTTAAATGTTACTCAGTATGTTTCTGTCAAGCAGTTCACATGTTTCCATGCCACATAAAGATAAAAAGAAAAAAAAATATAGCATTGTATTCATAATTGTCACAGGGTCACTTACCTGGGTGTTAGTTATGACTTTCAGACGAACGAAGTACTGGCCGACGAGGTGTTTCTGCAGAGTTTTGGTGCCTGTCGCCACCACGTGGTGATCGCTCTGCAGTCGTGGGCGGCAGTGGTGCTGTGTGTCTGAGACTGACGTGAGCAGGCGGCGCGTGCAGGCGGTGGCTGCGGCTGTGACCATCTCGACCACCACTGGCATCTACTGCCCATGGCTTTCACTGCCTAATCTTAGACCAGTGTCTTCAGTGAACTACCAGCAGATGCAGGAACGCTTCACCTAAGGCCTAGAAGGCCTAGTGTCTCACAAAGGAGAGTTTCGCAAATGTTTCTGTAAGTGTCTTTGTATCACCATTCGGATGATTTCTTAGTAACTCTCGTTGGTGGTGTGTGACACCCTGCCTACCCAAACAAAAGGAATACCCGTTAGCCAAAAATATTCGTTTCTAGAAGATACACCACTGGCCATTAAAATTGCTACACCAAGAGGAAATGCAGATGATAAACTGGTATTCACTGGACAAATATATTATACTAGAACTGACATGTGATTACATTTTCACGCTATTTGGGTGCATAGATCCTGTGAAATCAGTATCCAGAACAACCACCTCTGGCCGTAATAACGGCCTTGATACGCCTGGGCATTGAGTCAAACACAGCTTGGATGGCGTGGACAGGTACAGCTGCCCATGCAGCTACAACACGATACCACAGTTCATCAAGAGTAGTGACTGGCGTATTGTGACGAGCCAGTTTCTCGCCCACCATTGACCAGACGTTTTCAATTGGTGAGAGATCTGGAGAATGTGCTGGCCAGGGCAGCAGTCGAACATTTTCTGTATCCAGAAAGGCCCGTACAGGACCTGCAATATGCGGTCGTATATTATCCTGCTGAAATGTAGGGTTTCCCAGGGATCGAATGAAGGGTAGAGCCACTGGTCGTAACATATCTGAAATGTAACGTCCACTGTCCAAGTGCCGTCAATGCGAACAAGAGGTGACCGAGACATGTAACCAGTGGCACCCCATACCATCACGCCGGGTGATACGCCAGTATGGCGATGACGAATACGCGCTTCCAATGTGCGTTCACCGCGATGCCGCCAAACACGGATACGGCCATCATGATGCTGTAAACAGAACCTGCATTCATCCGAAAAAATGACGTTTTGCCATTCGTGCACCCTGATTCGACGTTGAGTACACCATCGCAGGCGCTCCTGTCTGTGATGCAGCGTCAAGGGTAACCGCAGCCGTGGGCTCCGAGGTGATAGTCCATGCTGCTGCAAACGTCGTCGAACTGTTTGTGCAGATGGTTGTTGTCTTGCAAACGTCCCCATCTGTTGACTCAGGGATCGAGACGTGGCTGCACGACCCGTTACAGCCATGCGGATAAGATGCCTGTCATCTCGACTACTAGTGATACGAGGCCGTTGGGGTCCAGCACGGCGTTCCGTATTACCCTCCTGAACCCACCGATTCCATATTCTGGTAACAGTCATTGGATCTCGACCAATGCGAGCAGCAATGTCGCGATACGACAAACCGCAATCGCGATGGGCTACAATCCGACATTTATCAAAGTCGGAAACGTTGTGGTACGCATTTCTCCTCCTTACACGAGGCATCACAACAACGTTTTACCAGGCAACGCCGGTCAACTGCTGTTTGTGTATGAGAAATCGGTTGGAAACTTTCCTCACGTCAGCTTGTTGTACGTGTTGCCACCGGCGCCAATGTTTTGTGAATGCTCTTAAAAGCTAATCATTTGCATGTCACAGCATCTTCTTCCTGTCGGTTAAATTTAGCGTCTATAGCACGTCATCTTCGTGCTGTAGCAATTTTAATGGCCAGTAGTGTACTTACTTTTTCCAAATGTGTAATTTCCATGTCCCGTTGAGTCATGAATCTAGTCACGCCCCTGTGATAGGTTCCTCTAGGGTTCTGCTTATCATTGACCTAGTAGATCGTGTCTATGGGTACCGATCCTTTCTATCTACACTCAGCAACCCAGACAATAATGCTTCTAGTTACCTATCTGGTCGTTGTCTGCAGAAATGACTTCTCTTTCCTCCACGTCTTTTGTGGTCCCCTGAGGTATATTACAAAACGCGTGCACAAACATTGTCACATTGTGATCGAGAGGCGCTAGACTTTACAAAGATTTATTTTGTTTGTTTGTTTTATTTTGTTTTAGGGCGTAAAAACAACTAGGGTCATAAGCTTCCATGTCAAAACTGTAGAACACCAAGACAAAGAGGAATTAAAAACGACTGCACGTGTAATCATTTTTTGGAGACTAGAAATCTACTCTGTAGGAATCAGCATGGGTTTCGAAAAAGACGATCGTGTGAAACCCAGCTCGCGCTGTTCGTCCACGAGACTCAGAGGGCCATAGACACGGGTTCACAGGTAGATGCCGTGTTTCTTGACTTCCGCAAGGCGTTAGATACAGTTCCCAAGCAAATTTTTGAAGCTCTTATCTTGAATGAAACATCCATTTCTATTCATCTGTTTGTCTGTGCGTGTACATCATCTACATCTACATCTACATAGATACTCCCCAATCCACCATACGGTGAGAGGCGAAGGGTACCGCGTACCACCACTAGCACCTTCTCTCCCTGTTCCACTCCCAGACAGAACGAGGGAA
The DNA here is from genome assembly GCF_021461385.2 of Schistocerca piceifrons. Taxonomy (NCBI): domain Eukaryota; kingdom Metazoa; phylum Arthropoda; class Insecta; order Orthoptera; family Acrididae; genus Schistocerca; species Schistocerca piceifrons. The sequence continues at coordinate 384,223 of NW_025728204.1, read as the reverse complement.
AAATGACTGCCTATATGCCTCTGTGCGAGCCCCAATCTCTCGTATCTTATCTTTGTTGTCTTTCCGCGAAATATAAGTTGTCGGTAGTAAAATTGTACTGCAGTCAGCCTCAAATGCTGGTTCTCTAAATTTCCTCAGTAGTGATTCACGAAAACCTTCTTTCCTCTAGAGTCTCCCACCCGAGTTCCTGAAGCATTTCCGTAACACTCGCGTGATGATCAAACCTACCAGTAACAAATCTAGCAGCCTGCCTCTGAATTGCTTCTGTATCCTCCCTCAATACGACCTGATAGGGATCCCAAACGCTCCAGCAGTACCCGAGAATAGGTCGGATTAGTGTTTTATAAATGGTCTCCTTTACAGATGAACCACATCTTCCCAAAATTCTACCAATGAACCGAAGACGACAATCCGCCTTCCCCACAACTGCCATTACATGCTTGTCCCACTTCATATCGCTCTGCAGTGTTATGCCCAAATATTTAATCGACGTGACTGTGTCAAGCGCTACACTACTGATGGAGTATTCAAACATTACAGGATTCTTTTTCCTATTCATCTGCATTTACTATATTTAGAGTTAGCTGCAATTCTTTACACCAATCACAAATCCTGTCCAAGTCATCTTGCATCCTCCTACAGTCACTAAACGACGACACCTTCCCGTACACCACAGCATCATCAGCAAACAGCCGCACATTGCTAACCATCCCATCCAAAAGATCATTTATGTAGCTAGAAAACAACAGCGGACCTACCACACTTCCCTGGGGCACTCCAGATGATACCCTCACCTCCGATGAACACTCACATCGAGGACAACGTACTAGTTTCTATTACTTAAGAAGTCTTCGAGCCACTCACATACTTGGGAACCAATCCCATATGCTCGTACCTTAGTTAGGAGTGTGTAGGGGGGCACCGAGTCAAACGCTTTCCGGAAGTCAAGGAATATGGCACCCGTCTGATACCCTTCATCCATGGTTCGCAAGATATCATGTGAAAAAAGGGCGAGTTGCGTTTCGCAGGAGCGATGCTTTCTAAAGCCGTGCTGATGCATGGACAGCAACTTCTCTGTCTCAAGGAAATTCGTTATATTCGAACTGAGAATAAGTTCGAGAATCCTGCAACAAACCGATGTTAAGGATATTGGTCTGTATTTTTGAGGATCTGTCCTTCTAACTTTCTTACATACAGGCGTCACCTGCACTTTTTTCCAGTCGCTCGGGATTTTACGTTGGGCATCACATCTACCGATTTACTTTTCGTTCAAATAACCCCTTCGTGGTCCGTCTTTTTTTATTTTATTCAATTATTATTTATTTATTTAGTTATTTATTTTAGTGAATTTTCACAGGAAAGTTCCTCAGAATAAGACTGAACGCTTTTACATAAATTATGAGAAACTGGTATTTGTAAGGAATCTCAGTGCGATGCTTTGTCAGTACCTATGGAGAGGCACACCGTAGCGGCGTTGGCAGAGGCGACTGTTGAGCACGTTCTCCAGGACGTACCGCAGGAGGCAGAGCGAGCTGCGGGCAGTGGTGCTGGCCCGCTGCCTGTTCAGCGGCCGTGCAGAGTTCTCCCCCGACGCGGGAAGACCCAGCTTCGGCCCAGTGGCAGAGGATTCACCAGCAGGGACGGCGCGACCTGACGTGCCCCGTGTCGAACAGCAGCCGCACGGGAGGACCACGATCTCCCAGAATCCGCGCTGCCGCTCCCACTAATGGAAGTTGCAAAAGCTTCCGCTGTAGAACAACCTTTGTTGTTGTTGTGGTCTTCAGTCCAGAGACTGGTTTGATGCAGCTCTCCATGCTACTCTATCCTGTGCAAGCCTCTTCATCTCCCAGTACTTACTGCAACCTACATCCTTCTGAATCCGCTTAGTGTGTCCATCTCTTGGTCTCCCTCTACGATTTTTACCCTCCACGCTGCCCTCCAGTACTAAATTGGTGATGCCTTGATGCGTCAGAACATGTCCTACCAACCGATCCCTTCTTCTAGTCAAGTTGTGCCACAAACTCCTCTTCTCTTCAATTCTATTCAGTACCTCCTCATTAGTTACGTGATCTACCCATCTAATCTTCAGCATTCTTCTGTAGCACCACATTTCGAAAGCTTCTATTCTCTTCTTGCCCAAACTATTTATCGTCCATGTTTCACTTCCATACATGACTACACTCCATACAAATACTCTGAGAAACGACTTCGTGACACTTAAATCTATACTCGATGTTAACAAATTTCTCTTCTTCGGAAACGCTTTCCTTGCCATTGCCAGTCTACATTTTATATCCTCTCTACTTCGACCATCATCGCCTAGAACTTAAAATAAGTGAAGAGGTCGAAAAGAAACAATGACAAATTCAGTAGTCCCCTTTATTCATAAACACAATTATGGGAGCAACAAAAAAAATGAATAACTCAAAACCTATGACCATCATATCATCCATTTTTGCATTTACATTAAATGAAAAGCAGTGTCGCTCTCCTGGCAATGAAATTACTTCTTGCCCTCTTAAGAATTTAGTCTCTCTCAAATTCTAAAGGTGGCAGGGGTAAAATACAGGGAGCGAAAGGCTATTTACAATTTGTACAAAAACCAGATGGCAGTTACAAGAGTCGAGGGGCATGGAAGGGGAAACATTGGTTGGAAAGGGAGTGAGACAGGGTTGTAGACACTCCCTGATGTTATTCAATCTGTATATTGAGCAAGCAATAAAGGAAACAAAAGAATAATTCGGAGTAGGAATTAAAATCCATGGTGAAGAAATTAAAACTTCGATGTTCGCCGATGACATTGTAATTCTGTCAGATACAGCAAAGGACTTGGAAGAGCAGCTGAACGGAATGGACAGTGTCTTGAAAGGAGGATATAAGATGAACATCAACAAAAGCAAAACGAGGATAATGGAATGTAGTCAAATTAAGTCGGGTGATGTTGAGGGTATTAGATTAGGAAATGAGACACTTAAAGTAGTAAAGGATATTTGCTATTTGGCGAGCAAAATAATTGACGATGGTCGAAGTAGACAGGATATAAACTGTAGACTGGCAATGGCAAGGAAAGCGCTTCTGAAGAAGAAAAATTTGTTAACATCGAGTATAGATTTAAATGTCAGGAAGTCTTTTCTGAAAGTATTTGTATGGAGTGTAGTCATGTATGGAAGTGAAACGTGGACGATAAATAGTTTAGACAAGAAGAGAATAGAAGTTTTCGAAATGTGGTGCTACAGAATAATGCTGAAGATTAGATGGGTAGATCACATAAATAATGAGGAGGTATTGAATAGAATTGGGGAGAAGAGGAGTCTGTGGCACAACTTGACTAGAAGAAGGGACCGGTTGGTAGGACTTATTCTGGGGCATCAGGGGATCACAAATTTAGCATTGGAGGGCAGCGTGGAGGGTAAAAATCGTAGAGGGAGACCAAGAGATGAATACACTAAGCAGATTCAGAAGGATGTAGGTTGCAGTAAGTAGTGGGAGATGAAGAAGCTTGCACAGGATAGAGTAGCATGGAGAGCTGCATCAAACCAGTCTCAGGACTGAAGACCACAACAACGACAAGGTGTTAGAGATAACTGGCAACTATTTAATCCCGTAATTCTCCATCGGAACAGCGACTGAAAGTTGGCGACTGAGCCGCACATTCAGCACCAGTGCAAAAGGAGGTGAGACAGGCCATCGACTTGGATTCCACAAGTGTGAAATCAAATTGAACTACTCTGCAAAATATTTTCACCGTAAAGGAGTGTTTGTATGAGGAAAGTAATGTCCGATCGCGCACGAAGTGGAAACCACAGTGAAAATCCGACGAAGCGTCGCACATATATGTTGGACAGTACCTCTTGTATACCAGTCGATAGCGTCAAATCGCTCGTTTCAGTTCTGAGCGCACAGGGAGCACTTAAATATTCCAAGGACAAAAGTGTCTCCATATGAAGATGGTACCTGTTCTTTCGGACATGTCTGACAGAACATATACAATCTTCATATAGATAACGTATACTGGCTGATGATCTTCTTCAGTGCGGATGCACTCACATTGCCCAAACTCTTACAGGAATCGATAGATTGACTGCCACGAGTAATGAGGATAGTGGGCAGGGACACTACAAATGTAGTGTGTGGACAGTAAGTTGGAAATGTGGGTCTCAGGGGGAGCGTGCAATGATTCAAATGGTTCTGAGCACTATGGGACTTAACATCTGAGGTCATCAGTCCCCTAGACATAGAACTACTTAAACCTAACTAACCTAAGGACATCACACACATCCATGCCCGAGGCAGGATTCAAACCTGCGACCGTAGCGGTCGCGTGGTTCCAGACTGAAGCGCCCAGAACCGCTCGGCCACACAGGCGTGTAGAGGTAATTCCCTGTAGTCAGACTATGCTCTGTGTCCTCGATGGTTCAGATGGATAAAGAGTCTGCCATGTAAGCAGGAGAACTGCGCTTCGAGTACCGGTCGAGCCGCACTTTTTCAACTATCCCTGTTGATATTTATCACCCCCTGTAAGCAGCTAAAGGTCTGGATTTCACAGTAATTTCAAAAGTGTCTGCCGTTTGGTATGAAATCCTTGTGGGAGATTTCGCCCGATGTTATGCAGCCCGCCTAGCATAACTGTCATGCGTTTCGTTCTACATGACAATTCTCGGTCTGCAGGGGAAATGAAGATGCTCCAGTAGCGTTTTCGATGGGAAGTGTTTTATTACCCGCAATACAGATCCTAATTGGCTCCTTTCGAATTTCATGACTGCTCACATGAACAGCTGGCTATTAAGACAACATTTTGGCACAGACAACGAACTGTGTACCTGTATAGAGAAGTGTCGGAAAATGCAGGCGGCTGGCCTGTACGACGAGGGTAATGGAATATTGCTTCAACGTTACGGCAGATGCCGAAGTCGGAGCGGTGACTATACAGGGTGTTACAAAAAGGTACGGCGAAACTTTCAGGAAACATTCCTCACACACAAATAAAGAAAAGATGTTATGTGGACATGTGTCCAAAAACGTTTACTTTCCATGTTAGAGCTCATTTTATTACTTCTCTTCAAATCACATTAATCATGGAATGGAAACACACAGCAACAGAACGTACCAGCGTGACTTCAAACACTTTGTTACAGGAAATGTTCAAAATGTCCTCCGTTAGCGAGGATACATGCATCCACCCTCCGTCGCATGGAATCCCTGATGCGCTGATGCAGCCCTGGAGAATGGCGTATTGTATCACAGCCGTCCACAATATGAGCACGAAGAGTCTCTACATTTGGTACCGGGGTTGCGTAGACAGGAGCTTTCAAATGCCCCCATAAATGAAAGTCAAGAGGGTTGAGGTCAGGAGAGCGTGGAGGCCACGGAATTGGTCCGCCTCTACCAATCCATCGGTCACCGAATCTCTTGCTGAGAAGCGTACGAACACTTCGACTGAAATGTGCAGGAGCTCCATCGTGCATGAACCACATGTTGTCTCGTACTTGTAAAGGCACATGTTCTAGCAGCACAGGTAGAGTATCTCGTATGAAATCATGATAACGTGCTCCATTGAGCGTAGGTGAAAGAACATGGGGCCCAATCAAGACATCACCAACAATGCCTGCCCAAACGTTCACAGAAAATCTGTGTTGATGACGTGATTGCACAATTGCGTGCGGATTCTCGTCAGCCCACACATGTTGATTGTGAAAATTTACAATTTGATCATGTTGGTATGAAGCCTCATCCGTAAAGAGAACATTTGCACTGAAATGAGGATTGACACATTGTGGGATGAACCATTCGCAGAAGTGTACCCGTGGAGGCCAATCAGCTGCTGATAGTGCCTGCACACGCTGTACATGGTACGGAAACAACTGGTTCTCCCGTAGCACTCTCCATACAGTGACGTGGTCAACGTTACCTTGTACAGCAGCAACTTCTCTGACGCTGACATTAGGGTATAGTCAACTGCACGAAGAATTGCCTCGTCCATTGCAGATGTCCTCGTCGTTCTAGGTCTTCCCCAGTCGCGAGTCATAGGCTGGAATGTTCCGTGCTGCCTAAGACGCCGATCAATTGCTTCGAACGTCTTCCTGTCGGGACACCTTCCTTCTGGAAATCTGTCTCGATACAAACGTACCGCGCCACGGCTATTGCCCCGTGCTAATCCACACATCAAATGAACATCTGCTAAGTTCGCATTTGTAAACATTGCACTGACTGCAAAACCACGTTCGTGATGAACACTAACCTGTTGATGCTACGTACTGATGTGCTTGATGCTAGTACTGTAGAGCAATGAGTCGCATGTCAACACAGGCATCGAAGTCAACATTACCTTCCTTCAATTGGGCCAACTGGCGGTGAATCGAGGAAGTACAGCACATAGTGACGAAACTAAAATGAGCTCTAACATGGAAATTATTTTTGTGTGAGGAATGTTTCCTGAAAGTTGGGCCCTACCTTTTTGTAACACCCTGTATAATGATATGCCACAAACATACGCGGCCGTCGGAGTTGCTGCCGAAAACATTCCGAGCAGATAATCAGCGTAACTCCCTTTGACCGTCACATACGTAAGGGCCACTTCCAGCTAACCAAGATGAGCCAAACTCACCATACGGCCATGGTCGAGCAGACTTGACCGGCGGAGCTACCACTGCAAGAGCTTGCGGTACCATCGTCCCTTCCCGTCTGTTGCCGGGGAAACGCCTACGACGTGCAACAACAAACATTTCCCTCCCAACATCTCTTGTTTTCGAAACTGTACCGAAGGGGAGGGGAAGTAGGTTACTGTTCCATCTCTGGAAATGTATGCTAAGTGACATACGAGAGCGGTGGATGCCGCGTCTGGCGAAGCAAACCCTTTACTAACGGAGTTCTACTTTCTAGCTAAGTATAACATTGCCCGCGAGGTCGAAGTTGTGCCGTGAGCACATCATAAACCTCATCAGCCAACGTATTCAGCCTACCATCACATCTCTTAATCGAGGATTTTAATGATTCTTAGGTACGTTGTACAGGGACTGCTTCTTAACACCTAGCTAGCGACTTTTCTTGCCAGTTCTAGTTTCCACGAAAACCGATGTGGATATTTTGTCCGTACCTCCTGTATCTTAACGTTAGTTACCTTTCAACCCAGTGAACGCAGCACCACGGTTATGGTTTCGTCACAGGGTTATTTGGTAAGCGTGTTAGCGTTACGGAGATGTTTAGCAAACTCAAGTGGCAGACTCTGCAAGAGAGGCGCGCTGCATCGCGGTGTAGCTTGCTCGCCAGGTTTCGACAGGGTGCGTTTCTGGATGAGATAACGAATATATTGCTTCCCCTGCTTATACCTCCCGAGGAGATCACGAATGTAAAATTAGAGAGATTCGAGCGTGCACGGAGGCTTTCAGACAGTCGTTCTTCCCGCGAACCATACGCGACTGGAACAGAAAAGGGAGGTAATGACAGTGGCACGTAAAGTGCCCTCCGCCACACACCGTTTGGTGGCTTGCGGAGCATAAATGTAGATGTACATGTAGATGTAGTATGTATGTCTTGACTTCCGAAAAGCATTTGACTAAGTATCACATCGACGCTCGTTCAGGAAACTGAGACCGTACTGGGTATCAAACGAAATTCGAACTGGTCTGACGACGTAGCGTTTTATCTTGGACTGAAAGACGTCGACAGATGCAGGAGCAGCGTACAACAGGAATGTCCACTGGGGCCCTTACTGTTTGTATTGTATATTAATAACCTACTGGACAATATTCGTAGTGACACCAGTGTTTTTGTAGATGATGCAGTTATCCAAGATCAAATACTACACCAAAATTGGCAGAAATATCCAGTCGGGTCTTGATAGTAAGTTCTTCTAAAAGTTCAGAAATTTAAAACTGTGTCTTGCACAAACCGTATAAATTAATTTCCTATGACTATAATATCAATGAGTCACAATTGGAATCAGTCAACTCATACACACACCTGGATGTAAAAGTTTGTGAGGGTATTGCATGCAATGATTATACAAGACCCTTCGTTGGTAAAGTTGGTGGCAGAGTATTGGGGAAATGCACTCAGTCTCGAATGGAGATTGCTTAAAAAAGACCCATGCGATCTATCTTGGAAGTGGAGACCACGACATTGGGATCGCTTAGGCGTATCAAGAGACGGTTTGACTCCCGATGATACGTAGCAATTTTTCTTTTCATCACTGGTGATATTATTTGAATTATATCACATATGAGAGGCAATATAATGAAAAAAATACCATGTGTATTTGCATGAAGTTTCAATTTATGTTCCCCGTATCTGTGTGACAAATACCATCCTGCAACGTTTTATGTCGAGAACACATTCAACGAGTAATTGTACATCAACCTTGTGGTTTGGCACTTTGTGACTTGCTATATTTCTTACTGTGAATAACGTCGTTCGCATTATTATTTATCGAGGTTTGACTTGGGCTTCCCAAGCCTGTCCTTCGTCCTTCAACATTTAATTGCAAACAGTAAAGAGTCACATAACACTTCATGGAAATGCTCGCGGTGTTTCTTTTCATTATACTGCCTCTCAAATGTATAAATTAAATAATGTGACCAGTAATGAAAAATAAAATAAAATAAATGATAAGTATTGGCTGGATTTGAACCATCGACTCGTCCACGATCTTCTAGCAAAACGTTAATAGTAATCGCTTGACCACAAAGACTTCTTACGACAGACGTCTACGCACAGATACATCAGTTACATAATAGACACGTGTAACTTCTCTTGCGATTTTCTCGGAATTGGCAGATAGTGCCCTTACTTTTGTTTTAACGGCCTACTAAAGGTGTACAAAGTTTGATGCAAATTAAGACTCCAACGTCGTGGCGTCACCTTGTTAGAAAATTGCAGAAGTGTGTGTGACCAATATCAAATAGCACTAACAGGAAATACTGAACTTACACAGCGGGGAGCCGCACGAATGGTCATAGGTTTTATCACTCGCTGGAGATCTTCTCCGATATGCTCTAAAACCTGAACTGGTAGAATGGCTTGAAGGGATATCCCACAAAACCCTATGTACTAAATTTCGAGAACCAGTACGAAGTGACAAATCCCCAAATGTACTGCCGTCTCCAAAGTATCGGAACCGTAGGAACTGTGTAGACGAGACTGACTAATTACAGAACCCACAGAAGCATTTAAGTAATCTTTCTTCCCGAGTTCCATAAGTGAATGGAGCTGGATGGAATTCTGTTATACAACTGAATTGGGTGTACTCTCTGCCATGCGCTTCACAGTAATTTGCGAAGTACCGGTTTAAATATAGAACACTCTTTTTTAATTACTAGACGCTTCACTTTATAAAATTTAAAATAACGTTAAAAAACGTATACAACCCCATTAAAAATGCTTGCTCTCTGTTCATACAACAGGTGACATTATTAATTATATAACAAAATTACGTGGCCGTCTGCGTACTATTATTAGCAAGAAACCGCCTTTCCATATCTTTAAATTGGGGATACGTTCGAATTATTCGCTGCGTTGCCATTTAGACACACTATCCGTCCATACAGACACGTGTGTCATGTCAGCGCAGTGAAATCAGTAAAGCGAGAATCGTCATTTATCTCTGACCAGAGGGAGCACTTACCTTAAAGGATAAGATGGCTCCACGCCGTACACATTCAGTCCCTCCGCGAAAGTCATCAAGATAAGCACCACGCACGACGACGACGACATCTCGCCTTCGCAGCGGCTGCGAAACGAATTCCGAACAAATAATCAGTATTCTTCCATTTAAGTGTCACTTTCAGTTTCAGAAGAAGAGATGAACTCACCGTAATATAGAACTCAAGCAGACAGATCGGTGAGGCGAGTACATCAGGAAGCTACGGCTGCATTTGTTTCTTCTCCCGGTTACCACGGAAACATCCACGACTTATATCAACAAAATGCTTCTCTCGATCTTCGGTTGTTTCCCAAAGGGCCGTAATTTCATTCGAGTATACAGCCTTATTTACATTCATTTTTAGTTGGAGTACGGATCAGCTTCCAATGTAAAACACTTGAACTTTACTTTTAAAGTCGACGTTTACAAATATGTGTGTGAGTGCATCCGCGCGTGCGTCTATGTGTGTGTGTGTGTGTGTGTGTGTGTGTGTGTGTGTGTGTGTGCCCGCAAGTGTGCGTGTATAAAAGAAGTACAAGTGGTTTGATAGCTATAAATTTAAATCAGAATCTCCACCCATACTCTGAAAACCATTGTGAAGTGCATGACAGAGGATACATACTAATATTGCCCTACATATTAGCGTTTCTGCCTTTGATAAGTTCTACAGTTCAATTTTTTTATCATGACGGTTCGCGGATGCCTGCCCAGACGCGGGAGATTGCTGCGTTGCCAGTTGCAAACGACGCACGCGCCAAGAGAAGCAGCGCCATAGTATAGTTCGCAAACTTACGTTTAGGGGGACCGCGCAGTTTATGAAGAAAAGCCAACATGGCCGCATTAAGCCTTTCGCTGCTACAGAGACGTGCTCCCCGCATTCCGCGCTGTGCGCGATTTTGTCATCACTGCACTGCTCGCCTGTGCAGACACATGGTGTTTTGACTGCTTTGACACACTTTATCATTCGATTTCACAAAAACTATGTGGCCCAAAAATTTGGGCTAAAAATTTTATTTTTACACATCTTTTTGACTGATACGTTCCCCCAATAAATGACTTAATTTTGTTTCGATGTTCAAAGCAGTTATTGTGCAGCATTAGATGTACTAAACCATTGCACGAAATTTTGAAGAGTTTGCAGAGGTAAAAGTCCACAGCGTATACTTTCCGTATGGTCTATTTTAGTTGCCACTAGAAATTTCAAAAAATTACATTCAAACGAATAAAATTCATGAAGTAAGACACTTTGATATTGTTTTTAAATAAAGAAAATATTAAGCACGGAACATGGTTTGAATTCAAAACTTTTCACATAGCAGCCATTCACTTTAACCATTACGCTAACACAACTCGTCATTCAATAGATCTCCCGGCGGAGGAGTTTAAAATATCACGCAAAATAACGACAAACACTGTTGGTATGACTTTGAATTACTTAAGTTTCGTCGAAGTACAATAGGAAATAAACAATTACCGCTGTTCTTTATTGCGAAAAAGCGATTAGTGAGAATGATACAAACACCTTTTCTTGCTATCGCCTGAATTAGGAGGCTTGTTGCTTATTTGGTTTAATTAATTAATAGAATATGAAGCAATTGGTATAAAGAATGCTTTTTCCAAACTTTCTATAGAAGAAAGTCTGCTATCAAGACATTGCTTTTGTTCAATTACTTTATTTATGACTGAACGTTTCTAAAACTGAAGACACTCGTCCATGCTCTGCTGTGCAGTCGAGATGTGGCAACGTCGTTCTCTGTTCATTGGCTGACTGTGGTTTGTGACGTCAGATGCGCAGAACGAACGTAAACTCGGCCGCCGTCATAAATGACGTGCACTTCAGTGTCTGATTACACTTGAAACTGACTGGTGAATATGACACCAGCATTCCTGCTCATTCCGTTCAAGTAATGCAGCGGGAGAAAAATAACTGCTTAATGAGTTTGTGAGTGCTATGATTAGTCTATGTGTGGTTGCTGTGGGAGTCATGCGTTCGAGGCTGTAGCATATTACTATGCACTGAGGTGACCGCGCTCACGGGATAGCGATTTGCGCGTGTACACATGGCGCTAGTATCGCGTACAGAAGGTATAAAGGGGCAGTATATTGGCTGAGACGTCATTTGCACTCCGGTGATTCATGTGAAAATATTTCCTACATGATTGTGCTCGCAAGGCGGGAATTAACATACTCTGAAAACAGAATGCTATTACAATGAAATGAACACCCTTAGCTGCTTACGGGCGTTGACATACGTCAACGAGGACAGATGAAAATGTGTGCCCCGATCGAGACTCGAACCCGGGATCTCCTGCTTACATGGCAGACGCTCTACCCATCTGAGCCACCGAGGACACAGGGGGTAGTGCGACTGCAGGGATTTATCTCTGGCACGCCTCCCGCGAAACCCACATTCTCAACGTATTGTCCCGCACTACATTCGTAGTGCCCCCGCCCATTATACTCATTACTCGCGGCGCGTTGCCGATTCCCGTAAGAGTTCGGTCACTGTTTGTGCATTCGCACAGAAGAAGAAGATGGTCATATATATACATATGGGTATCCCGAGATTCACAGTATCAAGTTTGTGCCAACAATACCAAATTACAGGCACTGCTCCTCACTTCTGACAAAGCAGTGGCCGACAGCTTACACTTAACGGTCGAGAGAGGTGGCGTTTGCGTAGAGTTGTCTGTGCTAACAGACAAGCAACACTGCGTGAAACAACCACAGAAATCAATTTGGATTGTACGACTAACGTATCCGTTAGAAGAGTGCTGTGAAATTTACCATTAATGGGGCTATGGCAGCAGACGACCGACGCTAGTGCCCTCGCTAACAGCACATGACCTGCAGCGGGCCGGCCGCTGTGGCCGAGCGGTTCTAGGCGCTTCATTCCGGAACCGCGCTGCCGCTACGGTCGCAGGTTCTAAACCTGGCTCGGGTATCGACGTGTGTGATGTCCTTACGTTAGTTAGGTTTAAGGGGGGTAGGACGTCAAACGGCACGACTTGGAGCAGCAGAGTCACCACAGGACATTTTAGTTTCCACTGTCTATACTTTTAGAAATAAATTCATAAAACTTTGTCACCATGACCAGAAAGGATTGAGGACTCACACTCATCGCAGTGGAAGTTCTAAAACGTAGCAAAATACCTTTTTTTACATGTGAAATTTAATCATTTTTTCACTTATTACTGGCTGCTTTTGTTGCTATAGGTACACTTTTCTTCCTAGGTAAGAAAGATTCTTCGATGAATTTTTCATAGCATATAAACCATAGTTACAGCTGTGTGAAACTCTAAATTTTTCCAAATCAATTAAAAAACTGTGGAAGAAATTGAGATAATTATCTATAAAACTTGAGTTTTTTCTAAATATGAAGTTTAAAATGTAACAGTTCATGAATTTTTTCATAAATTAAATAACTTCTACAGTTTCATACACCTGTAACTATGGTTTGTATTCTGTACAAAAGTCATCGAAGAATCTCTTTTACTTAGGAAGAAAAGTGTACCTATAGCAACAAATACAGCCAGTAGTAAGTGAAAAAATGATGAAATTTCACATGTAAAAAAATGTGTTTTGCTACGTTTTTGAGCTTCCACTGTTATTAGTATGAATCCTGAATCCTTCCTGGTCATGCTGTTAAAGTTATATTAATTTATTTGTAAAATTATACACAGTGGAAATTAAAATGTCCTGTGGTGCCTCTCCTGCTCCAAGTCGGCCCGTTTGATGTCCTACCCCCCTTAAGTAGTTCTAAGTTCTAGGGGACTGATGACCTCAGATGTTGAGTCCCATAGTGCTGCTTACAGCCATTCGAACCACTTGAACCTGCAGCGCCGCTCCTGGGCTCGTAACCATATCGCTCGGACCCTAGACGACCGGAAAATCGTGGTCTAGTCGGATGAGTCCTTATTAAGTCCTTATTGCAGTCTGTAAGAACGGATGATAGCATTCGAGTGTCGCGCAGGCCCCACTAGCCATGGACCGACCCAAGTTGACAACAAGACACTGTGCAAGCTAGTGGTGGCTCGGTAACGTTTTGGGTTGTGTTCATGTGGAATTGACTGAGTCCTCTGGTGCAACTGAACCGATAATTTACTGTAAAAGGTTGCATTCGGCAACTTGAAGACAATTTTCAGCCATTCATGGACTTCATGTTCCAAGACAACTATGGAATTTTCATGGATGACAATGGGCCATATCATAACGTCTACATCTACTTTATTCACACTGATGGCTCAAAAACATCATTTGGTGTTGGGAGTGCCTATATTGTTGGCGACACCCCAAATCGGTTTTGTACTGCGGAGCTTTACGCTGTTCTCCAGGCTGTCCAATACATCCGTCGCCATCAGCGGATACAGTATGTTATCTGCTCAGATTTGCTCAGCTCTCTCGTCAGTCTCCAAGCTCTCTACCCTGTCCACCCTCTGGTCCACCGGATTCAGGACTGCCTCCACTTGCTCCACTTGGGGGGCGTCTCTGTGGCGTTCCTCTGTGTCCATGTTGGTATCTGTGGAAATGAGGCAGCCGATATACCGGCCAAGGCTGCAGTCTCTCTCCTTCAGCCAGCTATTCGCATGATTCCCTTCGCCGATCTACGGAGTGTTTTATGTCGTCGTGTTGCTCTTCTATGGCACGCACATTGGACGACACTTCCCAATAATAAATTGCGGGACGTGAAAGCTCTTCCCTGTGCTTGGACCTCTTCCTCCCGAACTCGTCGTCGGGAGGAGGTAATTTTAACTAGACTCCGGATAGGGCACTGTCTTTTTAGCTATCGACATCTTCTAAGTGGCGATCCTCCCCCACTCTGTCCCCACTGCTCTCAACTGTGGACGGTGAGACACCTTTTACTTGAGTGCCCCTATTTTACTCCGTTACGCGCCCGTCTACAGCTGACGCCTGATATATCTTCCATTTTAGCAGATGGCACGCTCTCAGCCGATCGCGTTCTCGAGTTTTTTAGTGCCAGTGAGATGACGTCAGTCATTTGAAGCTCTTTTTGGGGACAAACAACCCCCCTTCCATAATGGTTTTTTTAAGCTTCCCTTCTGTATTTAGTTTCCCCACTTTTTTGAGTTTCGTTCCCATTGCTGCTGGTTTCCAGTTTCGTTTTTTTTACCTTTTCCTAAGTCATAGCCGGCCGCTGGTGGCCGAGCGGTTCTGGCGCTACAGTTTGGAACCGCGCGACCGCTACGGTCGCAGGTTCGAATCCTGCCTCGGGCATGGATGTGTGTGTTGTCCTTAGGCTAGTTAGGTTTAAGTAGTTCTAAGTTCTAGGGGACTTATGACCTCAGCAGTTGAGTCCCATAGCGCTCAGAGCCATTTGAACCATTTGAACCTGGTGCTAATGACAGTAGCAGTTTTGTGCCCTAAAACCATAACAAAAAAATCTACATGTACGTGATTACTCTGCTATTCACAATAAAGTGCCTGGCAGAAGGCTCAATGAACCACCTTCATGCTGTCTCTCTATTGTTCCATTCTCGAAAGGAACGCGGGAAAAACGAGCACTTAAATTTTTCCGTGCGAGCCCTGATTTCTCTTATTTTATCGCCATGATCATTTCTCCCTATGTAGGTGGGTGCCAACAGAATGTTTTTGCAATCCGAGGAGAAAACTGGTGATTGAAACTTCTCGAGAAGATCCCGTCGCAACGGAAACGCCTTTGTTTTAATGATTGCCACTCCAATTCATGTATCATGTGTGTGACACTATCCCTCCCATTTCGCGATAATACAAAACGAGCTGCCCTTCTTTGTACTTTTTCGGTGTCATCCGTCAGTCCCACCTAATGCGGATCCCACACCGCACGTCAGTACTCCAGAATAGGGCGTACAAGCGTAGTGTAAACAGTCTCTTTGGTAGACCAGAACAATTCGACCGAATGAGCTGGACACCCACGTCACCTGACACGAATCCCATCGAATATCTATGGAATATAATCGAGAGGTCAATTCGTGCACAGAATGCTGCACCGGCAACAGTTTTAGCAATTGTGGACGGCTATAGAGGCCGAATGGCTCAGTATTTCTGCAGGGGACATCCAACGACTTGTTGAGTCCATGTCACGTCTATTTGCTGCACTATTCCGGGCAAAAGCAGGTCTGAGATGATACTGGGAGGTGTGCCATGACTTTTTTCACCTCAGTGTATTCCCAACAACGTTTCACAGTTCCTAAATATAAATGGGAATTTTATATATGTCTCAATCTCGTCTTCTCCCTATCCCCCCTCCCTGTAAATCTCCTCCTCCTCCTGCTTTTCTCAATCATCTCTTCCTCCCTCGTTTCTCTGTGCATATTCTTCCCTTCCTGTCCATGCCCTCCTACCCCCTCACTAAATTCACTTCCTCCCCCACTCTGTCCACCTCCTCTGCTCCCCACTCTCTGATTTATTGTTGTTGAAAAGGAAACCATGATTGGTAACTGAATTCGCTTAAAATGAATTGGTAAATCGGTTGCAATCACTCCGTGGACTAGCAAATTACTACCGAAAATTCGTCAAAGGGTTATGTGGAAATTGTACAACCATTGACTTGATTACTGAAAAGTAAGTTACATTTCACTGGATATCAGAGTGTCAAACAGAACTTAAATATTTAAGAGATAATAACTTCAATCCTGTATTAGTTTTTCCTTATTTTATCCAAGAATTTATACTATCGTGTGATGCAAGCAGTTGTGCTTTAGGTGTCATTTTAAGTTAAAATGTAGTTGTTCAGGAATATCCAGTAGCGTCTTCCCAGCTAAAGAAGGCTGAGCACAAATATCCCATTATATAAAAAGAGATGTTAGCCTTAATATACAGTATTCTGTATTTATATTGTTATTTATGCTATGTGATCAAAAGTATCCGAACACCTGGCTGAAAATAACTTACAAGTTCGTGGCGCCCTCCATCGGTAATACTGGGATTCAATATGGTGTTCGCCCACCCTTAGCGTTGATGAAAGCTTCCCCTCTCTCAGACATACGTTCAGTCAGATGCTGGAAGGTTTTTTGGGGAATGGCAGCCCATTTTTCACGGAGTGCTGCTCAGAGGAGCGGTATCGATGTCGGTCGGTGAGGCCTGGCACGAAATCGGCGTTTCAAAACATCCCAAAGGTGTTGTATAGGATTCAGGTCAGGAATCTGAGCATAACAGTCCATTACAGGGATGTTATTGTCGTGTAACCACTCCACTACAGTCCGTGCATTATGGAAAGGTGCTCGATAGTGTTGAAAGATGCAATCGCCGTCCCCGAATTGCTCTTCAAAAGTGAGAAGCAAGTACGTGCTTAAAACATCAATGTAGGCCTGTGCTGTGATCCTGCCACGCAAAACAACAAGGTGTGCAAGACCCCTCCACGAAAACCACGACTACATCGTAACACCACCAGCTCCGAATTTTAGTATTGGCACTACACACGCTGGCAGATGACGTTCACTTGGCATTCGCCATACCCACACGCTGCCATCGGATCGCCACATTGTGTACCGTTTTTCGTCACTCCACACGACGTTTTTCCACTGTCCGATCGTCCAATGTTTACGCGTCGTTTGGCATTTACCTGCGTTATGTGTGCCTATGAGCTGCCGCTCGGCCATGAAATCCAAGTTTTCTGACCTCCCGCCTATCTTTCATAGTACTTGAAGTGGATCCTGATGCAGTTTGGGATTCCAGTGTCATAATCTGGATAGATGTCTGCCTATTACACATTACGACGCTCTTCAACTGTTGACAGTCTCTGTCACTTAACAGACGAGGTCGGCCTGTACGCTTTTGTTCTGTACGTGTCCCTTCACTTTTCCACTTCACTATCACATCGGAAACAGTGGACCTAGGCATGTTCAGGAGTGTGGAAATCTCGCGTACAGACGTATGACACAAGTTACAGCCTAACACCTGAACACTTTCGAAGTGCCGGCCGGTGTGGCCGTGCGGTTAAAGGCGCTTCAGTCTGGAACCGCGTGACCGCTAAGGTCGCAGGTTCGAATCCTGCCTCGGGCATGGATGTGTGTGATGTCCTTAGGTTAGTTAGGTTTAATTAGTTCTAAGTTCTAGGCGACTGATGACCTCAGAAGTTAAGTCGCATAGTGCTCTGAGCCATTTGAACCAGCCAACTTTCGAAGTCCGTGAGTTCCGTGGAGCGCCCCATTCTCCTCTCTGACGATGTCTAATAACTACTGAGGTCGCTGATATGGAGTACCTTGCAGTAGGTGACAGCACAATGCACCTAATATGAAAAACATATGTTTCTAGGGCTTTCCGGATACTTTTGATCATATAGTGTACGTGGTTGTAAATTTAAAGCAGTTATACACTGATGAGCCAAAACACTATGACCACCTGCCTTATGGCTCGTTTGTCGGTCTTTGAAAAGAGATACACCACTGATTCTGCGTATCAGGGATCCAACAGTTTGTTGGTACGTTTATGGAGGTATGTAACATCAGATGTCTACGCGTAGGTCATGTCATTTGCGTAAATAATGGGCTACTGACTTACATGTGCATTGATGGCGCCCAGTAGGGACCCATACGAGTTCCACAGGATTTACAGCAGGCGAATTTGGTCACCGAGACATCAACGTGAGTTCACTGTAATGCTCTTCAAACCACTGTAACACGGTTTGATTCTGAGACACGGACGATCATATTGTTGAAGGATGACATCGCCATCCAGGAAGACATCAAGCACGAAGCGATGCAGGAGGTCCGCAGCTGTCAGCGTGTCTTTGATTACTACTACAGGTGCCATGCAAGTGCAGGAGAATCTCCCAAAGCATAATACTACTCCTAGCAGTCTGCTTCCATGGCACGCTGCGTGTTTTTGAGCCGCCCTTCTGCTCGATGACGGCATTTGTGAAACGACCATCGATCAAGTTATAGCGTCCCCAGGGAAATAACAAGAAAAGACTTAAAAAACAGTATTTATAAAGAAAAGACATTTAAAAATTGAATTATATACATTTTTCTCATATACCCGTATTATAATAATTTCTCTGTGTAAGCTTCGAGGGCAAAGAAACATAACAAAATTGTCCAAAGAGACGACAAGATATACTCTCTTGTCTTGGTTGCGTTTAGACGGACGTCTTGCGAGTGCTGGCAAATGTAAGCATATTTGTACTAATTAAGCAGATAATATATTGATTTAATATTATTGTTTACTTTTAATTTGTAAGAGGTGATCCCGACTTCACGTCCGCCTTCCTTTGAATTAACGTGCACTCGAGTAATTGACAGTGCAACAATCGCAGCGGCCGATGCAGCCAACGACGCCATTACGTGGCGATATTAACTTATAAAAAATTAGCGGAAGCGAAAAACTCGCCCGCTATTAACGTAATATACATTTTTCTCCACAGCCGCCCGACGTTGCAGAAAATACGTAGCTTTAAGATTCTTACTTTCAGTACAACAGCCGAGAGCCAGAGCCAGGACTCCGACTACAATGCAATGGTTAACGGAGGTAAGAAGAAATACCCTCGCGCGTGTGTGGGCCGCAATTGTAATTAATAACTAAAGATTTTTTGCTTTAAACTGAATTGACTAGCCGAGGAAATTAATATGAAAAGTTTATTCCATTGTTCGACTTATATACTCATGTTTTAAGATTCAGCGAGTCTAACATTCATTAAAGTAACAAATAATTTAAGGTTAGTATTGTTAAAAAGGAGAACTTCACAAAAGCATTTAATTGTAAATCAAGATTGAATGAAATAAGGCCCACCACGTAAGTCGGCAACAATCAACGTTACTAACAAATAATAAACTAAATTACGACGGCCGACGGACGCGGGAAAGTGTAGCAAAAATGTGATTCACCCGAAGACCCGACACATTTCCATTGATCGACAGTCGAATCCTAATGAGCTCCTGCCCATTGCAGTCATAATTGACGATGTCGGTAGGTCAACATGTGAGCACATAGGGGTGGTCTGCTGTGGAACTCCATGTTCAACAATGTATAATGAACAGTGTGCTCTGAAACACTTGTGTGTGCACCAGTATTGTGCTCTATCAGCAGAGATGACACTCATCACCATCTATTCTACTTTACGGAGCAAACAACCCTCCAAACCATAAGTTCCGCGAAGAGTCGTGGACATCCAGACATTTAGCTCCTAGTGCTGGTTTGACTGTCCTTCTACGTCTTTCCCTACATCTACATCTACATCTACATCTATACTCCACGAGCCACCTTACGGTGTGTGGCGGAGGGTACTTATTGTACCACTATCTGATCCCCCCTTCCCTGTTCCATTCACGAATTGTGCGTGGGAAGAACGACTGCTTGTAAGTCTCCGTATTTGCTCTAATTTCTCGGATCTTTTCGTTGTGATCATTACGCGAGATATATGTGGGCGGTAGTAATATGTTGCCCATCTCTTCCCGGAATGTGCTCTCTCGTAATTTCGATAATAAACCTCTCCGTATTGCGTAACGCCTTTCTTGAAGTGTCCGCCACTGGAGCTTGTTCAGCATCTCCGTAACGCTCTCGCGCTGACTAAATGTCCCCATGACGAATCGCGCTGCTTTTCGCTGGATCATGTGTATCTCTTCTATTAATCCAACCTGGTAAGGGTCCCATACTGATGAGCAATACTCAAGAATCGGACGAACAAGCGTTTTGTAAGCTACTTCTTTCGTCGATGAGTCACATTTTCTTAGAATTCTTCCTATGAATCTCAACCTGGCGCCTGCTTTTCCCACTATTTGTTTTATGTGATCATTCCACTTCAGATCGCTCCGGATAGTAACTCCTAAGTATTTTACGGTCGTTACCGCTTCCAATGATTTACCACCTATGGCATAATCGTACTGGAATGGATTTCTGCCCCTATGTATGCGCATTATATTACATTTATCTACGTTTAGGGAAAGCTGCCAGCTGTCGCACCATGCATTAATCCTCTGCAGGTCCTCCTGGAGTACGTACGAGTCTTCTGATGTTGCTACTTTCTTGTAGACAACCGTGTCATCTGCAAATAGCCTCACGGAGCTACCGATGTTGTCAACTAAGTCATTTATGTATATTGTAAACAATAAAGGTCCTATCACGCTTCCCTGCGGTACTCCCGAAATTACCTCTACATCTGCAGATTTTGAACCGTTAAGAATGACATGTTGTGTTCTTTCTTCTAGGAAATCCTGAATCCAATCACAAACCTGGTCCGATATTCCGTAAGCTCGTATTTTTTTCACTAAACGTAAGTGCGGAACCGTATCAAATGCCTTCCTGAAGTCCAGGAATACGGCATCAATCTGCTCGCCAGTGTCTACGGCACTGTGAATTTCTTGGGCAAATAGGGCGAGCTGAGTTTCACATGATCTCTGTTTGCGGAATCCATGTTGGTTATGATGAAGGAGATTTGTGTTATCTAAGAACGTCATAATACGAGAACACAAAACATGTTCCATTATTCTACAACAGATTGACGTAAGCGAAATAGGCCTATAATTATTCGCATCTGATTTATGACCCTTCTTGAAAATGGGAACGACCTGCGCTTTCTTCCAGTCGCTAGGTACTTTACGTTCTTCCAGCGATCTACGATAAATTGCTGATAGAAAGGGGGCAAGTTCTTTAGCATAATCACTGTAGAATCTTAAGGGTATCTCGTCTGGTCCGGATGCTTTTCCGCTACTAAGTGATAGCAGTTGTTTTTCAATTCCGATATCGTTTATTTCAATATTTTCCATTTTGGCGTCCGTGCGACGGCTGAAGTCAGGGACCGTGTTACGATTTTCCGCAATGAAACAGTTTCGGAACACTGAATTCAGTATTTCTGCCTTTCTTCGGTCGTCCTCTGTTTCGGTGCCATCGTGGTCAACGAGTGACTGAATAGGGGATTTAGATCCGCTTACCGATTTTACATATGACCAAAACTTTTTAGGGTTCTTGTTTAGATTGTTTGCCAATGTTTTATGTTCGAATTCGTTGAATGCTTCTCTCATTGCTCTCTTTACGCTCTTTTTCGCTTCGTTCAGCTTTTCCTTATCAGCTATGATTCGACTACTCTTAAACCTATGATGAAGCTTTCTTTGTTTCCGTAGTACCTTTCGTACATGATTGTTATACCACGGTGGATCTTTCCCCTCGCTTTGGACCTTAGTCGGTACGAACTTATCTAAGGCGTACTGGACGATGTTTCTGAATTTTTTCCATTTTTGTTCCACATCCTCTTCCTCAGAAATGAACGTTTGATGGTGGTCACTCAGATATTCTGCGATTTGTGCCCTATCACTCTTGTTAAGCAAATATATTTTCCTTCCTTTCTTGGCATTTCTTATTACACTTGTAGTCATTGATGCAACCACTGACTTATGATCACTGATACCCTCTTCTACATTCACGGAGTCGAAAAGTTCCGGTCTATTTGTTGCTATGAGGTCTAAAACGTTAGCTTCACGAGTTGGTTCTCTAACTATCTGCTCGAAGTAATTCTCGGACAAGGCAGTCAGGATAATGTCACAAGAGTCTCTGTCCCTGGCTCCAGTTCTGATTGTGTGACTATCCCATTCTATACCTGGTAGATTGAAGTCTCCCCCTATTACAATAGTATGATCACGAAACTTCTTCACGACGTTCTGCAGGTTCTCTCTGAGGCGCTCAACTACTACGGTTGCTGATGCAGGTGGTCTATAGAAGCATCCGACTATCATATCTGACCCACCTTTGATACTTAACTTAACCCAGATTATTTCACATTCGCATTCGCTAATAACTTCACTGGATATTATTGAATTCTTTACTGCTATAAATACTCCTCCACCATTGGCGTTTATCCTATCCTTGCGGTATATATTCCATTCTGTGTCTAGGATTTCGTTACTGTTCACTTCCGGTTTTAACCAACTTTCCGTTCCTAATACTATATGCGCACTATTTCCTTCAATAAGAGATACTAATTCAGGAACCTTGCCCTGGATACTCCTGCAGTTTACCAATATTACGTTAACTTTTCCTGTTTTTGGTCTCTGAGGACGGACGTTCTTTATCAACGATGATAGTGTCCTCTCTGGTAAGCCGTCAGGTATTTTATCGTTTCGCCACACGTACTCTGCTACCCTAGTAGCTGCTTCCGGTGTGTAGTGCACGCCTGACCTGTCTAGGGGGGCCCTACAGTTCTCCACCCAATAACGGAGGTCGATGAATTTGCAACCATTATAGTCGCAGAGTCGTCTGAGCCTCTGGTTTAGACCCTCCACACGGCTCCAAACCAGAGGACCGCGATCGACTCTGGGCACTATGCTGCAGATATTAAGCTCAGCTTGCACTCCGCGTGCGATGCTGGTTGTCTTCACCAAATCAGCCAGCCGCCGGAAGGAACCAAGGATGGCCTCAGAACCCAAGCGGCAGGCGTCATTCGTTCCGACATGTGCTACTATCTGCAGCCGGTCACACCCAGTGCGTTCAATAGCTGCCGGAAGGGCCTCCTCCACATTACGGACGAGACCCCCCGGCAAGCACACCGAGTGCACACTGGCATTCTTCCCCGACCTACCCGCTATTTTCCTGAGGGGCTCCATAACCCGCCTAACGTTGGAGCTCCCTATAACTAATAGGCCCGCCCTCTGTGACTGTCGGGACCTTGCCGGAGAATCGGCCACTGGCCCAACAGGCGAGGCATCCTGTGGTGGCTCGGAAATGATGTCATCACCACTAGGAAGCACCCCGTACCTGTTGGAAAGGGGTAAGGCAGCTGCCACGCGGCCAGATCCCACCTTCGCCTTTCGGCCAGGCACGCGCGAGCCCACCACTGTCCGCCATTCACCCTGGAGTGATGGCTGACCGGTAAGATGCTCAATGCCGGAAGACGCAGCGACATCAGGGGTTCCATGTGATTCCAAGGCCACCGAAGTAGGCATAGGTCTCACCACAGTTGCCCCAACGCCACTACGAGCCGACGCCTGCGCCTCGAGCTCGATGAGCCTAACAGACAAAGCCTCCACCTGCCCCCGAAGAGTGGCCAATTCTCCTTGCGTCCGCTCACAACAACCAGAGTCCCTACACATGACTATGTTTACCCTACTCTATACGGTGACAAATTCCCAAGATAATCTTCTGATGAGCTACTCTGATAAGAAACACTCACTGAAATACGAGACGCGAAAACTACGCTAGGTTTTCCCAGAAAAACTATTTAAAAGCTAAGCGCAGCAAATAAGTGCAAAAACGCTTTATACAAACAGTACTCGCTGCTGCTGGTGCTCTCGCTCTGGCTGTCACAAGACAACTGCTGATTCAAGTGACTAGTGGCTAACGGCCGCGAAACAAACAAAAGACGGTTTTAGGGCGCTTTCTGTTCTAAACGATCAAGAAAACACTAAGAAATCTAACACGAAAACTACGTAAAGTTTTATCAAGAACTGTTAGTTACTATGCAGAGCAGATAAACACAAATAGAATCCCTTCCTTAGTGGAAGGTCGTAAACAAAATGCAAAATAAACGCTTTATACAAACAGTACTCGCTGCTGCTGGTGCTCTCGCTCTGGCTGTCACAAGACAGTTATTGAACGCAGTTTTCCGAAATTCCGTCTCCAGGGAAGACGAATGGAATATTCCATAACTTGAAACACGAACAGCTGCTAGCATTAGTTTCTTAGAAGTAGATACCTTAGGGGTTGCGCAGCAACTCAAATCGCTTGATACGGGCAAGTCTTCAGCTCCAGATTGTATACCGATTAGGTTCCTTTCAGATTACGCTGATACAATAGCTCCCTACTTAGCAATCATATACAACCGCTCGCTCACCGATAGATCTGTACCTACAGATTGGAAAATTGCGCAGGTCGCACCAGTGTTTAAGAAGGGTAGTAGGAGTAATCCATCGAACTACAGACCTATATCATTGACGTCGGTTTGCAGTAGGGTTTTGGAGCATATACTGTATTCAAACATTATGAATCACCTCGAAGGGAACGATCTATTGATACGTAATCAGCATGGTTTCAGAAAACATCGTTCTTGTGCAACGCAGCTAGCTCTTTATTCGCTATCGACAGGGGATCGCAAGTTGATTCCGTATTTCTAGATTTCCGGAAAGCTTTTGACACCGTTCCTCAAAAGCGACTTCTAATCAAGCTGCGGGGCTATAGGGTATCGTCTCAGTTGTACGACTGGATTCGTGATTTCCTGTCAGGAAGGTCGCAGTTCGTAGTAATAGACGGCAAATCATTGAGTAAAATTGAAGTGATATCAGGTGTACACCAAGGAAGCGTCCTGGGCCCTCTGCTGTTCCTGATCTATATAAATGACCTGGGTGACAATCTGAGCAGTTCTCTTAGGTTGTTCGCAGATGATGCTGTAATTTACCGTCTAGTAAGGTCATGCGAAGACCAGTATCAGTTGCAAAGCGATTTAGAAAAGATTGCTGTATGGTGTGGCAGGTGGCAGTTGAAGCTAAATTACGAAAAGTGTGAGGTGATCCACATGAGTTCCAAAAGAAATCCGTTGGAATTCGATTACTCGATAAATAGAACAATTCTCAAGGCTGTCAATTCAACTAAGTACCTGGGTGTTAAAATTACGGACAACTTCAGTTGGAAAGAACACATAGATAATATTGTGGATAAGGCGAGCCAAAGGTTGCGTTCAATTGGCAGGACACTTAGAAGATGCAACAAGTCCACTAAAGAGACAGCTTACACTACAATCGTTCGTCCTCTGTTAGAATATTGCTGTGCGGTGTGGGATCCTTACCAGCTGGGATTGACGGAGGACATCGAAAGGGTGCAAAAAAGGGCAGCTCGTTTTGTATTATCACATAATAGGGGAGAGAGTGTGGCAGATATGATACGCGAGTTGGGATGGAAGTCATTAAAGCAAAGACATTTTTCGTCGCGGCGAGATCTATTTACGAAATTTCAGTCACCAACTTTCTCATCCGAATGCGAAAATATTTTGTTGAGACCAACCTACATAGGTAGGAATCATCATTAAAATAAAATAAGAGAAATCAGAGCTCGAGCAGAAAGGTTTAGGTGTTCGTTTTTCCTGCGCGCTGTTCGGGAGTGGAATGGGAAGAGAGATAGTATGATTGTGGTTCGATGAACCATCTACCGAGCACATAAATGTGAATTGCAGAGTAATCATGTAGATGTAGTTGTAGATGTAGATGCTCATGCCAGTAGCATGTGAACATTCGACCAGTTTCACCGTGTTCGAGATACTCGTTCACAGACTCTGCGTAATAATAATCCGTCCTTTGTCGAATTCTCATATCTCAGTGGATTTCCCCATTCTCAGGGTGATCCCCCGTCTGTGTCTGCTCCACTTACCTTATCACGAGCCCGCAATGCCACCCGGCGGCATCCAACAAGGCGGTCGGCAGTGTTCATAATGTTTCGATTTTTACTGTAGATGATCCATTCTTAAAGTATTTATTGGGACTAAAAGACGCTTCCAGTCGGTTAACAAGATGGACGGTGAAATTCAGCGAGTTTCAATATGAAGTAGTTTACAAGCCTGGTGTCAAACACATACACTAATGGCCATTAAAATTGCTACACCAAGAAGAAATGCAGATGATAAACGGGTATTCATTGGACAAATATATTATACTACAACTGTCATGTGATTACATTTTCACGCAATTTGGGTGCATAGATCTTGAGAAATCAGTACCCAGAACAACCACCTCTGGCCGTAATAACGTCCTTGATACGCCTGGGCATTGAGTCAAACAGAGCTTGGATGGCGTGTACAGGTACAGCTGCCCATGTAGCTTCATCATGATACCATAGTTCATCAAAAGTAGTGACTGGCGTATTGTGACGAGCCAGTTGCTCGGACACCATTGACCAGGCCAGCAGTCGAACATTTTCTGTATCCAGAAAAGCCCGTACAGGACCTGCAACATGGGGTCGTGCATTATCCTGCTGAAATGTAGGGTTTCACGGGGATCGAATGAAAGGTAGAGGCACGGGTTGTAACACATCTGAAATATAACGTCCACTGTGCAAAGTGCCGTCAATACGAACAAGAGGTCACCGAGGCGTGTAACCAATGGCACCCCATACCATCACGCCGGGTGATAAGCCAGTATGGCGATGACGAATACACGCTTCCTATGTGCGTTCACCGCGATGTCGCCAGACACGGATGCGACCATCATGATGCTGTAAACAGAACCTACATTCATCCAAAAAATGACGATTTGCCAATCGTGCAGCCAGGTTCGTCGTTGAGTACACCATCGCAGGCGCTCCTGTCTGTGATGTAGCGTCAAGGGTAACCGTAGCCACGGTCTCCGAGCTGATAGTCCGTGCTGCTGCAAAACGTCGTCGAACTGTTCGTGCAGATTGTTGTTGTCTTGCAGACGTCCTCATCTTTTGACTCAGGGATCGAGACGTGGCTGCACGATCCGTTACAGCCATGCGGATAAGATGCCTGTCATCTCGACACCTAGTGATACGAGGCCGTTTAGATCCAGTACGGCGATCCGTGTTACCCTCCTGAACCCACCGATTCCATATTCTGCTAACAGTCATTGGATCTCGACCAATGCGAGCAGCAGTGTCGCGATACGATAAACCGCGATAGGCTACAATCCGACCTTTATCAAAGTCGAAAACGTGATGATACGCATTTCTCCTCCATACACGAGGCATCACAACAACGATTCACCAGGCAACGCCGGTCAACTGCTGTTTGTGTATGATAAATTGGTGCCGGCCGCGGTGGTCTCGCGGTTCTAGGCGCGCAGTCCAGAACCGTGCGACTGCTGCTGTCGCAGGTTCGAATCCTGCCTCGGGCATGGATGTGTGTGATGTCCTTAGGTTAGTTAGGTTTAAGTAGTTCTAAGTTCTAGGGGACTGATGACCACAGCAGTTGAGTCCCATAGTGCTCAGAGCCATTTGAACCATTTTTTGAGAAATTGGTTGGAAACTTTCCTCATGTCAGCACGTCGTAGTTGTCGCCACAGGTGCCAGCCTTGTGTGAATGCTCTGAAAAGCTAATCATTTGCATATCACA
The DNA here is from genome assembly GCF_021461385.2 of Schistocerca piceifrons. Classification (NCBI taxonomy): domain Eukaryota; kingdom Metazoa; phylum Arthropoda; class Insecta; order Orthoptera; family Acrididae; genus Schistocerca; species Schistocerca piceifrons. The sequence goes on along the minus strand of NW_025728204.1, from coordinate 356,609 downwards.
GCATCTTCTTCCTGTCGGTTGAATTTCGCGTCTGTATCACGTCATCTTCGTGGTGTAGCAATTTTAATGGCCAGTAGTGTAAAAGTGGACATGCTTAGTAGGAAAATTACCGTGTTGCAAGTAACTGGATTAAGTTGGACAGATCTGAAGAAGGCACAAACAGCTTACAAGAAATTCCAGTTATACATCAAAATGCCTCAGTTCCTCATGCATTATGGTTTTCACTGTAGGGGTTCTAATGCTGAACTGACCAATCATAAAATCGTCTTTAGTTGTCATTGCTATTAAGATACTGATAACGTCATAACGAGCATCTGGGCTAAAAGTTTCGTCACAAGATCCCGCAACGATGCCTACGACATAGACAGGCCGCGGTGCGTACTTCGAGAAGGTAGGCCTGCGATAGCTCGCTCGCTCAACTCAGCAGACAAACTTCGTTTCTACACCTATTAACTCGTAACTAGGTGTGTACGTGAGGTGTCAGGTCAGAGGGGTGTTCTGAACACAATTTCGACACAAAGCAGCTCAATAGGCTGTGGAGTGGAAGGGGTAGGCTAGCAATAGAACAGTGCATCACCATTGACTAGACACTCATTTATTGAACTCATAAGTCAGGTATTTCCCAAAGGGAACAATCAGTACAAATTACAAAATAATTATCTTTTCCTTTAAGTCACTCAAACATTTAAGCAGGCAAATAGCAATCATTTAACTGAAAGCCTTTTAAGAAAGCAAATTTGAATGATGAGTTAAAATCATATTTAAATAGGCTCTGACCGAGCACATATTTTAAAACGAAATACTTCCCTTAAGGAACCAGTGATCAAAATTAATTACATAATCCTCAACAACCATATTACATCCAAGACATTTAAGATTAAACAGTAATATATAACATCAGAGAGCCGCAGTCCCAAGATTTAAGCAGCACGTTTCAGATGGACTGCACTGCAACAGTACAACACAAGTCCCTCAGAGGATCTCCCCACACAGGAAGTTATTGCCGCAGTCGACAAAATATCATCCTTCCATGTACAGACCTAAAACAAGCTAAAAGTTTGGTACAGTTAATTCCCTTTCAACGTCACATACATCACAAGTCTAACCCTAGGACGGCACCGACACCCCGCAATTTAGCACGCGAAAAACTGCAGCGAAGCACTCGTCACGTATCCTTGCAAGATCCAAGAACAGAGAGTCGGCTCCCCAATAGCGGAACATTTAACCCCGCCCAGTGTGCGGGTTTGCGGGATGCTGATCTCGCCCTTAACCTCAACTAGTCAGCCTACAATCTTGAACCACCATACACATTCCTTCAGTTACTGCATAGAAAGCCAATGTGATAGGCAAACAGACCAGTATATGATAAAAGCTTAAGCAATTTCCTTACTAGACAACCCTTATGAATAGTAGCCGTATTTTTTTTTTAACGTGAGCACACCCACAATCAAAAGACCAACAACGCTAATCATAAGGACAGTAGTGCATAAGCAAGTAGTAATGGTAACTTCTGCTTAGATTGGCTACAAATCAGCGCGTGATTTAACACACCAGAGAAAAGTCTTTACAACATAACCATCAATACAATAGCAAATTACTCGCACTTGTACTCCCACAGGATTTCGATTCGCAAAGCCATAGACAAAACGTGGAGAACGTATCACTTAGACCAACATAATGGTGCTCCCTCATTTACCCTAAATAACTGACTCCCTTAGTTGCACAGCAAAGAACCAGACCTAATGAAACCACCACTGTTTTCGCCTCTAAATTGTCACAGTACAAGTGAGACTCCATCACAAATGTAATTTTACATCACCAGTTCCCATATAGTCAATACAAGCGCCTGATTTTCATCCGTTTATAACGGCAGGCAGCAACATCGTATAGACAAGAGCGTAGACACAAGCCCTTACCAATTCTCTTCTCCGAAAGCAGCCACCGCAACTCTCGGGAACCACTGGGATATATCCAATGCAAAATCGTTACTCCTTCACACAAATTACAGGACGCCCGCTTCCCGCTGCTTGCTACGGCGCCTTCTTGTATATCTCCATGCGATAGGTCCGGTCCCACACTCGCTGCGTCAACCCGACAGCCGTCTTCCACCACGTCCCGAAGCAAATCCCCCACAGGACCTCGCTTCGTTACTCCTCGCATAGGCCCCACAAGGCGCTGCTTACCGCCCTGACCGTGGCAGGAAAGATAAACGACCAGAGTGGCACTATCGATATGAGCCGCCACGGCTCAGTACGTACAAACGAGAATTGTGTTTTCTACTGGAATCAGCTATTGTGGAGTCTTACTGTTATTAGTCCTGCAGTGATTGGAAGTCCATAGGCCTACTTTTAATTTGTTACGGCTGTACTGAGGTACAATAAAATTAAATGCATGTCAAAATAATCAGTTACGTAAGGCACGTCTTCTTGTATGGAATGAGGACTGTTAAGAGACTAAATGCTATAAACAACCCGTTGTACCATTTATATCAAGTATTGGTCTTAAATGCCGGCCGCGGTGGCCGAGCTGTTCTAGGCGCTTCAGTCCGGAACCGCGCTACTGCTACGGTCGCATGGATGTGTGTGATGTCCTTAGGTTGGTTAGGTTTGTGGCTCTAAGTTGTAGCGGACTGATGACCTCAGATGTTAAGTCCCATAGTGCTCAGAGCCATTTGAACCATTTTGATCTTAAATTGAATGCGAAGGAGGCATTCAACAGAAAGAGGAGACTCTTATGTGGCAAATTAGATAAAGGACTAAGAAAAAGGCTTGGCAAATGTTTTGTGTGGAGTGTGGCACTACATGGGGCAGAAAAATGGACGCTGAGACGAGAGGATGAAAAAAGGTTAGAAGCATTTGAGATGTGGATGCATATGGAGAGCATAAGCTGGTTGGAAAGAGTGAGTGTTGAAAGAGTATTGGAAAGGGTGGAACATCCCCTTTGAACAATTCTACATGACTGTGCTTAACCTAACACACAATATTTTTTAGCGCAACGCAATCTGACTTTCAAAATTCCCTACAAAAGAATGGCCCTGACTAACATTAAACTATACCTTTCACAAATCACTTACCTCACAAAAATCTTCGCTGCTCAAGCTACTGCAATACAGCGAGCGCCACTACTGCCAGCTAAATAAAAGATTCAAACTATGGAAGGCACTAACTACTGATAGGGATAGTTAGCAAATGAAAGATATTTATAGAGAACAAACAATGTATTTACCTTGATATCATCATATATAAATATAGCAGTTCATGACAAATTTCAAAACTCCGCCATCTCTCTCCCCACATCCACCACTGCTGGCGGCTCACCTCCAACTGCGCAACGCTACGCGCTGTTCACATCCAGCTGCCTAACACTACAATGGCGAGAATTACAACAATGCAAAGCAGCCACAGACTGCACACAGCACAGCCAGTGATTTTCATATTGAGCGCTACGTAACGTTGCCAATAAGAAAACATAAACAGCCTACTTACATAGAGAAAACATAAACAGCCTACTTACAAGGGTTGGTGAGAGAAGATGTCTCCTGAAGGTTGTAAGAGAAAGGAAAAAGAACTGGTTGAGACATTCATTGAGAAGGGGGTGCCTGCTAGCAGATGTTTTGGAAGGGTTGGTTTGTGGGAGAAGACTGAGAGGAAGAAGGAGATACAAGATGATAGACGACATGAAGGGAAGAGGAAATTGTGCAGACCTGAAGAAGATGGCAGAAGACCGGACAGCCTGGAGAATTACCATGTGAAAACCTGCCTTTTGGCAGAACACATGATGATGATGATCTTAAATTTTGTTGTAGTACTGTTAATCAGTAAGACTTCATAATAGCAAATTCGAGTAGAAGATGCAATTCTCGTTGGTGCGTACACGCCCAGCTGCGAGCTAATAGACTTGGAAACGCATTTTGTCTGCTAAGCCTACCTTCGTGATGTGCGCGCCGCAGCCTGTCTTTCTCGTGGGTTGGGGTTGTTTGGGGAGGAGACCAGACAGCGATGTCATCGGTCTCAACGGATTAGGGAAGGATGGGGAAGGAAGTCGGCCGTGCCCTTTCACAGGAACCGTCCCAGCATTTGCCTGGAGCGATTTAGGGAAATCACGGAAAACCCACATCAGGATGGCCGGACGTGGGATTGAAGTCGTCCTCCCGAATACGAGTCCAGTGTTTCTCGTGGGCCTCGACCCAGCAGACTACCAAGCAACCATGGTATCGATTAACAGGTGTATCAGGTTCATATTTTACAAGAAGTACCCATCGATTTTCGACAGTATGTTTACCGTTAGGCAGCCCTACTAACTTCCGAGTACCATTTTTGTCAAAGGCCTTCGTTTCTTCTTTTATTGAATAAAATCACTTGTCGGAATCATTTTCCACGGCTTCGTCAGAGTTTGTTGCTGCGAGCTCTTCATGTATTACTATTGTCAGGCAAAGTAATGTATTTGTTTCTCCAGAGGGATGAACCTACTAACTTCATACGTCATCACTAAAGCTCACTGTTTGGTGTATTTTACGAACTGGACGACAAGCTAGCAATTCATCCGAACATTCTTGGTTACTAGTTTCCATTTCGTCAATAATAAATTTAACTTTATGATACGATCGAGAATTACTCATCAAGTCACTCTCCTCATCTATTTCTTCAGGTATGGAATTAAATACTATACGAACAGAAATTCCAGTTCTAGTTGTACATAACTAGTTGGAGAAATGTGGGCCTCCTCCTCCCCTTACAGCCCTCATCCCTCTCCGAATGAGCTCTCTGCGGCACTTGCGACCTACGCTACCTTCCTAAAAGCGCGTTTTTAGGACATATGCCACTGCAAATGATACTTCCTAACACATTATTCGCAGTTGTTCCTTGTGGGTTCTAAATTTTCATTTCAGTTCCAAGGATCTTGATGATTCCAAAAGTTGTCGCAATGTGTGACTGATACATGGAGGTAGTCGTAGCACTATTTATGTTTCAGAAATATTTAGCAAGTGGTATATGCAACGCAGAGGCATTGTAAGCCACAAAATTTTTCGTCACTCTGGCATTAGAATGTAATAAGTACCTTTAGCTTTGTAACTATAGTACCTATCTTAAAATTTCTGCACTAGTTGGAGAAATGTGGGCCTCCTCCTCCTTTTACAGCCCTCGTTCTCTCTCCGAATGAGCTCTCAGCGGCACATGCGACCTATGCTACCGTCCTAAACACGCGTTTTTAAGACATATGCCACTGCAAATGATACTTCCTAACACATTATTCGCAGTTGTTCCTTGTGGCTTCTAAATTTTCCTTTCAGTTCCAAGGATCTAGATGATTCCAAAAGTTGTCGCAATGTGTGACTGATACATGGAGGTTGTCGTACCACTATTTATGTTTCAGAAATATTTAGCAAGTGGTATATGCAACGCAGACGCATTGTGAGCCGCAAAATTTTACGTCACTGTGGCATTAGAATGTAATAAGTCGCTTTAGCTTTGTAAAGATAGTAATTATCTTAAAATTTCTCCACTAGTTGGAGAAATGTGGGCCTCCTCCTCCCCTTACAGCCCTCCTTCCCTCTGCGAATGAGCTCTCTGCGGCACTTGCGACCTATAGTACCGTCCGAAACACGCGTTTTTAAGACATATGCCACTGCAAATGATACTTCCTAACACATTATTCGCAGTTGTTCCTTGTGGGTTCTAAATTTTCATTTCAGTTCCAAGGATCTTGATGATTCCTAAAGTTGTCGCAATGTGTGACTGATACATGGAGGTTGTCGTAGCACTATTTATGTTTCAGAAATATTTAACAAGTGCTATATGCAACGCAGAGGCATTGTGAGCCACAAAATTTTTCGTCACTGTGGCATTAGAATGTAATAAGTCCCTTTAGCTTTGTAAATAAAGAACCTATCTTAACATTTCTATACTCGTTGGAGAAATGTGGGCCTCCTCCTCCCCTTACAGCCCTCCTTCCCTCTCCGAATGAGCTCTCTGCGGCACTTGCGACCTACGCAACCGTCCTAAACACGCGTTTTTAAGACATATGGCACTGCAAATGATACTTCCTAACACATTATTCGCAAGTGTTCCTTGTGGGTTCTAAATTTTCCTTTCAGTTCCAAGGATCTTGGTGATTCCAAAAGTTGTCGCAATGTGTGACTGATACATGGAGGTTGTTGTAGCACTATTTATGTTTCAGAAACATTTAACAAGTAGTATATGCAACACAGAGGCATTGTGAGACACAAAATTTTTCGTCACTGTGGTATTAGAATGTAATAAGTCCCTTTAGGTTTGTAAATATAGTACCTATTTAAAGATTTCTCCACTAGTTGGAGAAATGTGGGCCTCCTCCTCTCCTTACAGCCCTCCTTCCCTCTCCGAATGAGCTCTCTGCGGCACTTGCGGCCTACCCAACCGTCCTAAAAACGCGTTTTTAAGACATATGCCACTGCAAATGATACTTCCTAACACATTATTCGCAGTTGTTTCTTGTGGGTTCTAAACTTTCCTTTCAGTTCCAAGGATCTTGATGATTCTAACAGTTGTCGCAATGTGTGACTGATACATGGAGGTTGTCGTAGCACTATTTATGTTTCAGAAATATTTAACAAGTGGTTATGCAACGCAAAGGCATTAGGAGCCACAAAATTTTTCGTCACTGTGGCATTAGAAAGTAATAAGTCCCATTTGCTTTATAATAAAGTACCTATTTTAACATTTCTATACTCGTTGGAGAAATGTGGGCCTCCTCCTCTCCTTACAGCCCTCCTTCCCTCTCCGAATGAGCTCTCTGCGGCACTTGCGACCTACGCCACCGTCCTAAACACGAGTTTTTAAGACATATGCCACTGCAATGATACTTCCTAACACATTATTCGCAGTTGTTCCTTGTGGGATCTAAATTTTCCTTTCAGTTCCAAGGATCTTGATGATTCCGAAAGCTGTCGGAATGTGTCACTGATACATGGAGGTTGTCGTAGCACTATTTATGCTTCAGAAACATTTAACAAGTGGTACATGCAACGCAAAGGCATTGTGAGCCACAAAATTTTTCGTCACTGTGGCATTAGAATGTAATAAGTCCCTTTAGCTTTGTAGATAAAGAACCTATCTTAACATTTCTATACTCGTTGGAGAAATGTGGGCATCCTCCTCTCCATACAGCCCTCCTTCCCTCTCCGAATGAGCTCTCTGCGGCAATTGCGACTTACGTAATCGTCCTAAACACGCGTTTTTAAGTCATATGCCACTGCAAATGATACTTCCTAACACATTATTCGCAGTTGTTCCTTGTGGGTTCTAAATTTTCCTTTCAGTTCCAAGGATCTTGATGATTCCAACAGTTGTCGCAATGTGTGACTGATACATGGAGGTTGTCGTAGCACTATTTATGTTTCAGAAATATTTAACAAGTGGTATATGCAACGCAGAGGCATTGTGAGCCACAAAATTTTTCGTCACTGTGGTATTAGAATGTAATAAGTCCCTTTAGGTTTGTAAATATAGTACCTATTTAAAGATTTCTCCACTAGTTGGAGAAATGTGGGCCTCCTCCTCTCCTTACAGCCCTCCTTCCCTCTCCGAATGAGCTCTCTGCGGCACTTGCGGCCTACCCAACCGTCCTAAAAACGCGTTTTTAAGACATATGCCACTGCAAATGATACTTCCTAACACATTATTCGCAGTTGTTTCTTGTGGGTTCTAAACTTTCCTTTCAGTTCCAAGGATCTTGATGATTCTAACAGTTGTCGCAATGTGTGACTGATACATGGAGGTTGTCGTAGCACTATTTATGTTTCAGAAATATTTAACAAGTGGTTATGCAACGCAAAGGCATTAGGAGCCACAAAATTTTTCGTCACTGTGGCATTAGAAAGTAATAAGTCCCATTTGCTTTATATTAAAGTACCTATTTTAACATTTCTGTACTCGTTGGAGAAATGTGGGCCTCCTCCTCTCCTTACAGCCCTCCTTCCCTCTCCGAATGAGCTCTCTGCGGCACTTGCGACCTACGCCACCGTCCTAAACACGAGTTTTTAAGACATATGCCACTGCAATGATACTTCCTAACACATTATTCGCAGTTGTTCCTTGTGGGATCTAAATTTTCCTTTCAGTTCCAAGGATCTTGATGATTCCGAAAGCTGTCGGAATGTGTCACTGATACATGGAGGTTGTCGTAGCACTATTTATGCTTCAGAAACATTTAACAAGTGGTACATGCAACGCAAAGGCATTGTGAGCCACAAAATTTTTCGTCACTGTGGCATTAGAATGTAATAAGTCCCTTTAGCTTTGTAGATAGAGAACCTATCTTAACATTTCTATACTCGTTGGAGAAATGTGGGCATCCTCCTCTCCATACAGCCCTCCTTCCCTCTCCGAATGAGCTCTCTGCGGCAATTGCGACTTACGTAATCGTCCTAAACACGCGTTTTTAAGTCATATGCCACTGCAAATGATACTTCCTAACACATTATTCGCAGTTGTTCCTTGTGGGTTCTAAATTTTCCTTTCAGTTCCAAGGATCTTGATGATTCCAACAGTTGTCGCAATGTGTGACTGATACATGGAGGTTGTCGTAGCACTATTTATGTTTCAGAAATATTTAACAAGTGGTATATGCAACGCAGAGGCATTGTGAGCCACAAACTTTTTCATCACTGTGGCATTAGAATGTAACAAGTCCCTTTAGCTTTGTAAATATAGAACCTATCTTAACATTTCTCCACTAGTTGGAGAAATGTGGGCCTCCTCCTCCCCTTTCAGGCCCCCTTCCCTCTCCGAATGAGCCTTCTGCGACAATTGCGACATTCGCTACCGTCCTAAACACGCGTTTTTAAGACATATGCCACTGCAAACGCTACTTCCTAACACATTATTCGCAATTGTTCCTTGTGGTTTCTCGATTTTCCTGTCAGTTCCAAGAATCTTGATGATTCCAACAGTTGTCGCAATGTGTGACTGATACATGGAGGTTGTCGTAGCACTATTTATGTTTCAGAAATATTTAACAAGTGGTTATGCAACGCAAAGGCATTAGGAGCCACAAAATTTTTCGTCACTGTGGCATTAGAAAGTAATAAGTCCCATTTGCTTTATATTAAAGTACCTATTTTAACATTTCTGTACTCGTTGGAGAAATGTGGGCCTCCTCCTCTCCTTACAGCCCTCCATCCCTCCCGAATGAGCTCTCTGCGGCACTTGCGACCTACGCAACCGTCCTAAACACGCGTTTTTAAGACGTATGCCACTGCAAATGATACTTCCTATCACATTATTCGCAGTTGTTCCTTGTGGGTTCTAAATTTTCCTTTCAGTTCCAAGGATCTTGGTGATTCCAAAAGTTGTCGCAATGTATGACTGATACATGGAGGTTGTCGTAGCACTATTTACGTTTCAGAAATATTTAACAAGTGGTATATGCAACGCAAAGGCATTAGGAGCCACAAAATTTTTCGTCACTGTGGCATTAGAAGGTAATAAGTCCCATTTGCTTTATAACAAAGTACCTTCTTTAAAACTTCTACACTCGTTGGAGGAATGTGGGCCTCTTCCTCTCCTTACAGCCCTCCCTCCCTCTCCGAATGAGCTCTCTGCGACACTTGCGACCTACGCCACCGTCCTAAACACGCGTTTTTAAGACATATGCCACTGCAAATGATACTTCCTAACACATTATTCGCAGTTGTTTCTTGTGGGTTCTAAACTTTCCTTTCAGTTCCAAGGATCTAGATGATTCCAAAAGTTGTCCCAATGTGTGACTGATACATGGAGGTTGTCGTAGCACTATTTATGTTTCAGAAACATTTAACAAGTGGTATATGCAACGCAGAGGCATTGTGAGCCACAAAATTTTTCGTCGACTGTGGCATTAGAATGTAATAAGTCCCTTCAGCTTTGTAAATATAGAACCTATCTTAACATTTCTCCACTAGTTGGAGAAATGTGGGCCTCCTCCTCTCCTTACAGCCACCCTTCCCTCACCGAATGAGCCTTCTGCGACAATTGCGACCTACGCTACCGTCCTAAACACGCGTTTTTAAGACATATGCCACTGCAAATGATACTTCCTAACACATTATTCGCAGTTGTTCCTTGTGGGTTCTAAATTTTCCTTTCAGTTCCAAGGATCTCGATGATTCCTAAAGTTGTCGCAATGTGTGACTGATACATGGAGGTTGTCGTAGCACTATTTATGTTTCAGAAATATTTAACAAGTGGTATATGCAACGCAGAGGCATTGTGAGACACAAAATTTTTCGTCACTGTGGCATTAGATCGTAATAAGTCCCTTTAGCTTCGTAAATAAAGAACCCATCTTAACATTTCTGCACTCGTTGGAGAAATGTGGGCCTCCTCCTCCCCTTGCAGCCCTCCTTCCCTCTCCGAATGAGCCTTCAGCGGCAACTGCGACCTACGCAACCGTCCTAAACACGCGTTTTTAAAACATATGCCACTGCAAATGGTACTTCCTAACACATTATTCATTTTTGTTCCTTGGGGGTTCTAAATATTCCTTTCAGTTCCAAGGATCTTGATGATTCCAAAAGTTGTCGCAATGTGTGACTGATACATGGAGTTTGTCGTAGCACTATTTATGTTTCAGAAAACTTTAACAAGTGGTATATGCAACGCGGAGGCATTGTGAGCTACGAAATTTTTCGTCACTGTGGCATTAGAGTGTAATAAGTCCCTTTAGCTTTGTAAATATAGAACCTATCTTAACATTTCTCCACTAGTTGGAGAAATGTGGGCCTCCTCCTCCCCTTACAGGCCCCCTTCCCTCTCCGAATGAGCCTTCTGCGTCAATTGCGACATTCGCTACCGTCCTAAACACGCGTTTTTATGACATATGCCACTGCAAACGCTACTTCCGAACACATTATTCGCAATTGCTCCTTGTGGTTTCTCGATTTTCCTGTCAGTTCCAAGGATCTTGATGATTCCAACAGTTGTCGCAATGTGTGTCTGATACATGGAGGTTGTCGTAGCACTATTTATGTTTCAGAAATATTTAACAAGTGGTTATGCAACGCAAAGGCATTAGGAGCCACAAAATTTTTGGTCACTGTGGCATTAGAAAGTAATAAGTCCCATTTGCTTTATATTAAAGTACCTATTTTAACATTTCTGTAATCGTTGGCGAAATGTGGGCCTCCTCCTCCCCTTACAGCCCTCCTTCCCTCTCCGAATGAGCTCTCTGCGGCACTTGCGACCTACGCCACCGTCCTAAACACGCGTTTTTAAGACATATGCCACTGCAAATGATACTTCCTAACACATTATTCGCAGTTGTTTCTTGTGGGTTCTAAACTTTCGTTTCAGTTCCAAGGATCTTGATGATTCCAAAAATTGTCCCAATGTGTGACTGATACATGGAGGTCGTCGTTGCACTATTTATGTTTCAGAAATATGTAACAAGTGGTATATGCAACGCAGAGGCATTGTGAGCCACAAAATTTTTTGTCGACTGTGGCATTAGAATGTAATAAGTCCCTTTAGCTTTGTAAATATAGTAATTATCTTAAAATTTCTCCACTAGTTGGAGAAATGTGGGCCTCCTCCTCCCATTACAGCCCTCCTTTCCTCTGCGAATGAGCTCTCTGCGGCACTTGAGACCTACGCAACCGTCCTAAACACGCGTTTTTAAGACATATGCCACTGCAAATGAAACTTCCTAACACATTATTCGCAGTTGTTCCTTGTGGGTCCTAAATTTTCCTTTCAGTTCCAAGGATCTTGGTGATTCCAAAAGTTGTCCCAATGTGTGACTGATACATGGAGGTTGTCGTAGCACTATTTATGTTTCAGAAACATTTAGCAAGTGGTATATGCAACGCAGAGGCATTGTGAGCCACAAAATTTTTCGTCGACTGTGGCATTAGAATGTAATAAGTCCCTTTAGCTTTGTAAATATAGAACCTATCTTAACATTTCTCCACTAGTTGAAGAAATGTGGGCCTCCTCCTCCCCTTACAGCCCCCCTTCCATCTCCGAATGAGCCTCCTGCGACAATTGCGACCTTCGCTACCGTCCTAAACACGCGTTTTTAAGACATATGCCACTGCAAACGTTACTTCCTAACACATTATTCGCAATTGTTCCTTGTGGTTTCTCGATTTTCCTGTCAGTTCCAAGGATCTAGATGATTCCAACAGTTGTCGCAATGTGTGACTGATACATGGAGGTTGTCGTAGCACTATTTACGTTTCAGAAATATTTAACAAGTGGTATATGCAACGCAAAGGCATTAGGAGCCACAAAATTTTTCGTCACTGTGGCATTAGAAAGTAATAAGTCCCATTTGCTTTATAATAAAGTACCTATTTTAACATTTCTATACTCGTTGGAGAAATGTGGGCCTCTTCCTCTCCTTACAGCCCTCCTTCCCTCTCCGAATGAGCTCTCTGCGACACTTGCGACCTACGCCACCGTCCTAAACACGCGTTTTTAAGACATATGCCACTGCAAATGATACTTCCTAACACATTATTCGCAGTTGTTTCTTTTGGGTTCTAAACTTTCCTTTCAGTTCCAAGGATCTTGATGATTCCAAAAGTTGTCCCAATGTGTGACTGATACATGGAGGTTGTCGTAGCACTATTTATGTTTCAGAAACATTTAATAAGTGGTATATGCAACGCAGAGGCATTGTGAGCCACAAAATTTTTCGTCGACTGTGGCATTAGAATGTAATAAGTCCCTTTAGCTTTGTAAATATAGAACCTATCTTAACATTTCTCCACTAGTTGGAGAAATGTGGGCCTCCTCCTCACCTTACTGCCCCCCTTCCCTCTCCGAATGAGCCTTCTGCGACAATTGCGACCTTCGCTACCGTCCTAAACACGCGTTTTTAAGACATATGCCACTGCAAACGTTACTTCCTAACACATTATTCGCAATTGTTCCTTGTGGTTTCTCGATTTTCCTGTCAGTTCCAAGGATCTTGATGATTCCAACAGTTGTCGCAATGTGTGACTGATACATGGAGGTCGTCGTTGCACTATTTATGTTTCAGAAATATTTAACAAGTGGTATATGCAACGCAGAGGCATTGTGAGCCACAAAATTTTTCGTCGACTGTGGCATTAGAATGTAATAGGTCCCTTTAGCTTTCTAAATATAGAACCTATCTTAACATTTCTGTACTCGTTGGAGAAATGTGGGCCTCCTCCTCCCCTTACAGCCCTCCTTCCTTCACCGAATGAGCTCTCTGCGGCAATTGCGACCTACGCTACCGTCCGAAACACGCGTTTTTAAGACATATGCCACTGCAAATGATACTTCCTAACACATTATTCGCAGGTGTTCCTTGTAGGTTCTAAATTTCCTTTCAGTTCCAAGGATCTTGATGATTCCAAAAGTTGTCGCAATGTGTGACTGATACATGGAGGTTGTCGTAGCACTATTTATGTTTCAGAAATATTTAACTAGTGGTATATGCAACGCAGAGGCATTGTGAGCCACAAAATTTTACGTCACTGTCGCATTAGAATGTAGTAAGTCCATTTAGCTTTGTAAATACAGTACCTATCTTAAAATTTCTCCACTAGTTGGAGAAATGTGGGCCTCCTTCTCCCATTACAGCCCTCCTACCCTCTCCGAATGAGCTCTCTCCGGCACTTGAGACCTACGCAACCGTCCTAAACACGCGTTTTTAAGACATATGCCACTGCAAATGAAACTTCCTAACACATTATTCGCAGTTGTTCCTTGTGGGTTCTAAATTTTCCTTTCAGTTCCAAGGATCTTGGTGATTCCAAAAGTTGTCCCAATGTGTGACTGATACATGGAGGTTGTCGTAGCACTATTTATGTTTCAGAAACATTTAGCAAGTGGTATATGCAACGCAGAGGCATTGTGAGCCACAAAATTTTTCGTCGACTGTGGCATTAGAATGTAATAAGTCCCTTTAGCTTTGTAAATATAGAACCTATCTTAACATTTCTCCACTAGTTGGATAAATGTGGGCCTCTTCCTCCCCTTACAGCCACCCTTCCAACTCCGAATGAGCCTTCTGCGACAATTGCGACCTTCGCTACCGTCCTAAACACGCGTTTTTAAGACATATGCCACAGCAAACGTTACTTCCTAACACATTATTCGCAATTGTTCCTTGTGGTTTCTCGATTTTCCTGTCAGTTCCAAGGATCTTGATGATTCCAACAGTTGTCGCAATGTGTGACTGATACATGGAGGTTGTCGTAGCACTATTAACGTTTCAGAAATATTTAACAAGTGGTATATGCAACGCAAAGGCATTAGGAGCCACAAAATTTTTCGTCACTGTGTCATTAGGAAGTAATAAGTCCCATTTGCTTTATAATAAAGTACCTATTTTAACATTTCTATACTCGTTGGAGAAATGTGGGCCTCTTCCTCTCCTTACAGCCCTCCTTCCCTCTCCGAATGAGCTCTCTGCGACACTTGCGACCTACGCCACCGTCCTAAACTTGCGTTTTTAAGACATATGCCACTGCAAATGATACTTCCTAACACATTATTCGCAGTTGTTTCTTGTGGGTTCTAAACTTTCCTTTCAGTTCCAAGGATCTTGATGATTCCAAAAGTTGTCCCAATGTGTGACTGATACATGGAGGTTGTCGTAGCACTATTTATGTTTCAGAAACATTTAACAAATGGTATATGCAACGCAGAGGCATTGTGAGCCACAAAATTTTTCGTCGACTGTGGCATTAGAATGTAATAAGTATCTTTAGCTTTGTAAATATAGAACCTATCTTAACATTTCTCCACTAGTTGGAGAAATGTGGGCCTCCTCCTCACCTTACAGCCCCCCTTCCCTCTCCGAATGAGCCTTCTGCGAAAATTGCGACCTTCGCTACCGTCCTAAACACGCGTTTTTAAGACATATGCCACTGCAAACGTTACTTCCTAACACATTATTCGCAATTGTTCCTTGTGGTTTCTCGATTTTCCTGTCAGTTCCAAGGATCTTGATGATTCCAACAGTTGTCGCAATGTGTGACTGATACATGGAGGTCGTCGTTGCACTATTTATGTTTCAGAAATATTTAACAAGTGGTATATGCAACGCAGAGGCATTGTGAGCCACAAAATTTTTCCTCGACAGTGGCATTAGAATGTAATAAGTCCCTTTAGCTTTCTAAATATAGAACCTATCTTAACATTTCTGTACTCGTTGGAGAAATGTGGGCCTCCTCCTCCCCTTACAGCCCTCCTTCCCTCACCGAATGAGCTCTCTGCGGCAATTGCGACCTACCCTACCGTCCGAAACACGCGTTTTTAAGACATATGCCACTGCAAATGATACTTCCTAACACATTATTCGCAGTTGTTTCTTGTGGGTTCTAAATTTCCTTTCAGTTCCAAGGTTCTTGATGATTCCAAAAGTTGTCGCAATGTGTGGCTGATACATGGAGGTTGTCGTAGCACTATTTATGTTTCAGAAATATTTAACAAGTGGTATATGCAACGCAGAGGCATTGTTAGCCACAAAATTTTTCGTCACTGTCGCATTAGAATGTAGTAAGTCCATTTAGCTTTGTAAATACAGTACCTATCTTAAAATTTCTCCACTAGTTGGAGAAATGTGGGCCTCCTCCTCCCATTACAGCCCTCCTTCCCTCTCCGAATGAGCTCTCTGCGGCAATTGCGACCTACCCAACCGTCCTAAACACGCGTTTTTAAGATATATGCCACTGCAAATGATACTTCCTAACACATTATTCGCAGTTGTTCCTAGTGGGTTCTAAATTTTCCTTTCAGTTCCAAGGAAGTTGATGATTCCAAAAGTTGTCGCAATGTGTGACTGATACATGGAGGTTGTCGTAGCACTATTTATGAACCAGAAATATTTAACAAGTGGTATATGCAACGCAGAGGCATTGTGAGCCACAAAATTTTTGGTCACTGTGGCATTAGAATGGGATAAGTCCCTTTAGCTTTGTAAATATAGTAATTATCGTAAAATTTCTCCACTAGCTGGAGAAATGTGGGCCTCCTCCTCCCCTTACAGCCCTCCTTCCCTCTCCAGATGAGCTCTCTGCGGCACTTGCGACCTACCCAACCGACCTATACACGCGTTTTTATGACATATGCCACTGCAAATGATACTTCCTAACACATTATTCGCAGTTGTTCCGTGTGGGTTCTAAATTTTCCTCTCAGTTCCAAGGATCTTGATGATTCCAAAACTTGTCGCAATGTGTGACTGATACATGCAGGTTGTCGTAGCACTATTTATGTTTCAGAAATATTTGAACAAGTGGTATATGCAACGCAGAGGCTTTGTGAGCCACAAAATTTTTCGTCACTGTGGCATTAGAATGTAATAAGTCCCTTTAGCTTTGTAAATATAGTACCTATCTTAAAATTTCTCCACTAGGTGGACAAATGTGGGCCGCCTCCTCCCCTTACAGCCCTCCTTCCTGCTCCGAATGAGCTCTCTGCGGCAATTGCGACCTACGTTACCGTCCTAAACACGCGTTTTTAAGACATATGCCACTGTAAATGATACTTAATTACACATTATTCGCAGTTGTTCCTTGTGGGTTCTGAATTTTCCGTTCAGTTCCAAGGATCTTGATGATTCCAAAAGTTGTCGCAATGTGTAACGGATACATGGAGGTTGTCGTAGCACTATTTATGTTTCAGAAATATTTAACAAGTGGTATATGCAACGCAGAGGCATTGCCAGCCACAAAATTTTTCGTCACTGTGGCATTAGCATGTAATAAGTCCCTTTCACTTTGTAAATAGAGAACCTATCTTAACATTTCTATGCTCGTTGGAGATATGTGGGCCTCCTCCTCCCCTTACAGCCATCCTTCGCTCTCCGAATGAGCCTTCTGCGGCACTGCGACCTACGCAACCGTCCTAAACACGCGTTTTTAAGGCATATGCCACTGCAAATGATACTTCCTAACACATTATTCGCATTTGTTCCTTGTGGATTCTAAATCTTCCATTCAGTTGCAGGGATCTTGATGATACCAAAAGTTGTCGCAATGTGTGACTGATACATGGAGGTTGTCGTAGCACTATTTATGTTTCAGAAATATTTAACAAGTGGTATATGCAACGCAGAGGCATTGTGAGCCACAAAATTTTTCGTCACTGTGGCATTAGAATGTAATAAGTCCCTTTAGCTTCGTAAATAAAAAACCCATCTTAACATTTCTACACTCGTTGGAGAAATGTGGGCCTCCTCCTCCCCTTGCAGCACTCCTTCCCTCTCCGAATGAGCCTTCAGCGGCAACTGCGACCTACGCAACCGTCCTAAACACGCGTTTTTAAAACATATGCCACTGCAAATGGTACTTCCTAACACATTATTCACTTTTGTTCCTTGGGGGTTCTAAATTTTCCTTTCAGTTCCAAGGATCTTGATGATTCCAAAAGTTGTCGCAATGTGTGACTGATACATGGAGGTTGTCGTAGCACTATTTATGTTTCAGAAAAATTTAACAAGTGGTATATGCAACGCAGAGGCATTGTGAGCCACAAAATTTTTTGTCACTGTGGCATTAGAGTGTAGTAAGTCCCTTTACCTTTGCAAATAAAGAACTTATCTTAACATTTCTATACTCGTTGGAGAAAAGTGGGCCTCCTCCTCCCCTTACAGCCCTCCTTCCCTCTCCGAATGAGCCTTCTGCGGCAATTGCGACCTACGCAACCGTCCTAAACACGCGTTTTTAAGACGGATGCCACTGCAAATGATAATTCCTAACACATTATTCGCAGTTGTTCCTTGTGGATTCTAAATTTTCCTTTCAGTTCCAAGTATCTTGATGATTCCAAAAGTTGTCGCAATGTGTGACTGATACATGGAGGTTGTCGTAGCACTATTTATGTTTCAGAAATATTTAACAAGTGGTAAATGCAACGCAGAGGCATTGTGAGCCACAAAATTTTTCGTCACTGTGGCATTAGAATGTAATAAGTCCCTTTAGCTTTGTAAATTTAGTACCTATCTTAAAATTTCTCCACTAGTTGGAGAAATGTGGACCCCCTCCTCCCCTTACAGCCCTCCTTCCCTCTCCGAATGAGCTCTCTGCGTCACTTGCGACCTACGCTACCGTCCTAACCACGCGTTTTCAGACATATGCCACTGCAAATGATACTTCCTAACACATTATTCGCAGTTGTTCCATGTGGGTTCTAAATTTTCCTTTCAGTTCCAAGGATCTTGATGATTCCAACTGTTGTCGCAATGTGTGACGGATACATGGAGGTTGTCGTAGCACTTCTTATGTTTCAGAAATATTTAACAAGTGGTATTTGCAACGCAGAGGCATTGTGAGCCACAAAATTTTTCGTCACTGTGGCATTAGAGTGTAATAAGTCACCTTTCCTCTGTAATTATAGTACCTATCTTAAAATTTCTCCACTAGTTGGAGAAATGTGGGCCTCCTCCTCCCCTTACAGCCCTCCATCCCTCTCCGAATGAGCTCTCTCGGGAACTTGCGACCTACGCTACCGTCCTAACCACGCGTTTTCAGACATATGCCACTGCAAATGATACTTCCTAACACATTATTCGCAGTTGTTCCATGTGGGTTCTAAATTTTCCTTTCAGTTCCAAGGATCTTGATGATTCCAACTGTTGTCGCAATGTGTGACGGATACATGGAGGTTGTCGTAGCACTTCTTATGTTTCAGAAATATTTAACAAGTGGTATTTGCAACGCAGAGGCATTGTGAGCCACAAAATTTTTCGTCACTGTGGCATTAGAGTGTAATAAGTCATCTTTCCTCTGTAAATATAGTACCTATCTTAAAATTTCTCCACTAGTTGGAGAAATGTGGGCCTCCTCCTCCCCTTACAGCCCTCCATCCCTCTCCGAATGAGCTCCCTCGGGAACTTGCGACCTACGCTACCGTCCTAACCACGCGTTTTTAAGACATATGCCACTGCAAATGATACTTCCTAACACATTATTCGCAGTTGTTCCTTGTGGGTTCTAAATTTTCCTTTCAGTTCCAAGGATCTTGATGATTCCTAAAGTTGTCGCAATGTGTGGCTGACACATGGAGGTTGTCGTAGCACTATTTATGTTTCAGAAATATTTAACAAGTGGTATATGCAACGCAGAGGCATTGTGAGCCACAAAATTTTTCGTCACTGTGGCATTAGAATGTAATAAGTCCCTTTAGCTTCGTAAATAAAGAACCCATCTTAACATTTCTATACTCGTTGGAGAAATGTGGGCCTCCTCCTCCCCTTGCAGCCCTCCTTCCCTCTCCGAATGAGCCTTCTGCGCCAACTGCGACCTACGCAACCGTCCTAAACACGCGTTTTTAATACATATGCCACTGCAAATGGTACTTCCTAACACATTATTCGCAGTTGTTCCTTGGGGGTTCTAAATTTTCCTTTCAGTTCCAAGGATCTTGATGATTCCTAAAGTTGTCGCAATGTGTGACTGATACATGGAGGTTGTCGTAGCACTATTTATGTTTCAGAAATATTTAACAAGTGGTATATACAACGCAGAGGCATTGTGAGCCACAAAATTTTTCGTCACTGTGGCATTAGAATGTAATAAGTCCCTTTAACTTTGTAAATAAAGAACCTATCTTAACATTTCTATACTCGTTGGGGAAATGTGGCATTAGAGGGTAATGAGTCCCATTAGCATTGTAAATATAGTACCTATCTTAAAATTTCTCCACTAGTTGGAGAAATGTGGGCCTCCTCCTCCCCTTACAGCCCTCCTTCCCTCGCCGAATGAGCCTTCTGCGGCACTTTCGACCTACACAACCGTCCTAAACACGCGTTTTTAGGGCATATGCCACTGCAAATGATACTTCCTAACACATTATTCGCAGTTGTTGTTTGTGGATTCTAAATTTTCCTTTCAGTTCCAAGGATCTTGATGATTCCAAAAGTTGTCGAAATGTGTGACTGATACATGGAAGTTGTCGTAGCACTATTTATGTTTCAGAAATATTTAACAAGTGGTATATGCAACGCAGAGGCATTATGAGCCACAAAAGTTTTCGTCACTGTGGCATTAGCAAGTAATTAGTCCCTTTCACTTTGTAAATAAAGAACTTATCTTAACATTTCTTTACTCGTTGGAGATATTTGGGCCTCCTCCTGCCCTTACAGCCGTCCTTCCCTCTCCGAATTAGCCTTCTGCGGCAATTGCGACCTACGCAACCGTCCTAAACACGCGTTTTTAAGACGGATGCCACTGCAAATGATAATTCCTAACACATTATTCGCAGTTGTTCCTTGTGGATTCTAAATTTTCCTTTCAGTTCCAAGGATCTTGATGATTCCAAAAGTTGTCGCAATGTGTGACTGATACTTGGAGGTTGTCGTAGCACTATCTATGTTTCAGAAATATTTAACAAGTGGTATATGCAACGCAGAGGCATTGTGAGCCACAAAATTTTTCGTCACTGTGGCATTAGAATGTAATCAGTCCCCTTAACTTTGTAAATAAAGAACCTATCGTAACATTTCTATACTCGTTCTGGAAATGTCGCATTAGAGGGTAATGAGTCCCTTTAGCATTGTAATTACAGTACCTATCTTACAATTTCTCCACTAGTTGGAGAAATGAGGGCCTCCTCCTCCCCTTACAGCCCTCCTTCCCTCTCCGAATGAGCTCTCTGCGGCACTTGCGATCTACCCAACCGTCGTAAACTTGTGTTTTTAAGACATATGCCACTGAAAATGATACTTCCTAACACATTATTCGCAGTTGTTCCTTGTGTATTCTAAATTTTCCTTTCAGTTCCAAGGATCTTGATGATTCCAAAAGTTGTTGCAATGTGTGACTGATACATGGAGGTTGTCGTAGCACTATTTATGTTTCAGAAATATTTAACAAGTGGTATATGCAACGCAGAGGCATTGTGAGCCACAAAATTTTTCGTCACTGTGGCATTAGCATGTAATAAGTCCCTTTCACTTAGTAAATTAAGAACCTATCTTAACATTTCTATACTCGTTGGAGATATGTGGGCCTCCTCCTCCCCTTACAGCCCTCCTTCCCTCTCCGAATGAGCCTTCTGCGGCAATTGCGACCTACGCAACCGTCCTAATCACGTGTTTTTAAGACGGATGCCACTGCAAATGATAATTCCTAACACATTATTCGCAGTTGTTCCTTGTGGGTTCTAAATTTTCCTTTCTGTTCCAAGGATCTTGATGATTCCTAAAGTTGTCGCAATGTGTGACTGATACATGGAGGTTGTCGTAGCACTATTTATGTTTCAGAAATATTTAACAAGTGGTATATGCAACGCAGAGGCATTGTGAGCCAGAAAATTTTTCGTCACTGTGACATTAGAATGTAATAAGTCTTTTTAGCTTTGTAAATATAGTACCTATCTTAAACTTTCTCCACTAGTTGGAGAAATGTGGGCCTCCTCCTCCCCTTACAGCCCTCCTTCCCTCTCCGAATGTGCTCTCTGCGGCACTTGCGACCTACCCAACCGTCGTAAACACGTGTTTTTAAGACATATGCCACTGAAAATGATACTTCCTAACACATTATTCGCAGTTGTTCATTGTGGTTTCTAAATTTTCCTTTTAGTTCCAAGGATCTTGATGATTCCAAAAGTTGTCGCAATGTGTGACTGTGACATGGAGGTTGTCGTAGCACTATTTATGTTTCAGAAATATTTAACAAGTGGTATATGCAACGCAGAGGCATTGTGAGCCACAAAATTTTTCGTCACTGTGGCAATAGAGTGTAATAAGTCCCTTTAGCTTTGTAAATATAGTACCTATCTTAAAATTTCTCCACTAGTTGGAGAAATGTGGGCCTCCTCCTCCCCTTACAGCCCTCCTTCCCTCACCGAATGAGCCTACTGCGGCAACTACGACCTACGCAACCGTCCTAAACACGCGTTTTTAAGACTTATGCCACTGCAAATGATACTTCCTAACACATTATTCGCAGTTGTTCCTTGTGGTTTCTAAATTTTCCTTTCAGTTCCAAGGATCTTGATGATTCCAACAGTTGTCGCAATGTGTGTCTGATACATGGAGGTTGTCGTAGCACTATTTATGTTTCAGAAATATTTAACAAGTTGTATATGCAACGCAGATTCAATGTGAGCCACAAAAGTTTTCGTCACTGTGGCATTAGATTGTAATAAGTCCCTTCAGCTTTGTAAATATAGCACGTATCTTAAACTTTCTCCACTAGTAGGAGAAATATGGGCCTCCTCCTCCCCTTACAGCCCTCCTTCCCTCTCCGAATGAGCCTTCTGCGGCATTTGCGACCTACGCAACCGTCCTAAACACGCGTTTTTAGGGCATATGCCACTGCAAATGATACTTCCTAACACATTATTCGCAGTTGTTGCTTGTGGATTCTAAATTTTCCTTTCAGTTCCAAGGATCATGATGATTCCAAAAGTTGTCGCAATGTGTGACTGATACATGGAGGTTGTCGTAGCACTATTTATGTTTCAGAAATATTTAACAAGTGCTACATGCAACGCAGAGGCATTGTGGGCCACAAAATTTTTCGTCACTGTGGCATTAGAATGTAATAGGTCCCGTTAACTTTGTAAATAAAGAACCTATCTTAACATTTCTATACTCGTTGGGGAAATGTGGGCCTCCTCCTCCCCTTACTGCCCTCCTTCCCACTCTGAATGAGCTCCCTGTGGCACTTGCGACCTACGCTACCGTCCTAAACACGCGTTTTTAAGACATATGCCACTGCAAATGATACTTCCTAACACATTATTCGCAGTTGTTCCTTGTGGGTTCTAAATTTTCCTTTCAGTTCCAAGGATCTTGATGATTCCAAAAGTTGTCGCAATGTGTGACTGATACGTGGAGGTTCTCGTAACACTATTTATGTTTCAGAAATATTTAACAAGTGCTACATGCAACGCAGAGGCATTGTGAGAGACAAAATTTTTCGTAACTCTGGCATTAGAATGTAATAAGTCCCTTTAACTTTGTAAATAAAGAACCTATCTTAACATTTCCATAATCGTTGGGGAAATGTCGGCCTCCTCCTCCCCTTACAGCCCTCCTTCCCTCTCCGAATGAGCCTTCTGCGGCAACTGCGACCTACGCAACCGTCCTAAACACGCGTTTTTAAGACATATGCCACTGCAAATGATACTTCCTAACACATTATTCGCAGTTTTTCCTTGTGGGTTCTAAATTTTCCTTTCAGTTCCATGGATCTTGATGATTCCAAGAGTTGTCGCAATGTGTGACTGATACATGGAGGTTGTCGTAGCACTATTTATGTTTCAGAAATATTTAACAAGTGGTATATGCAACGCAGAGGCATTGTGAGCCACAAAATTTTTCGTCACTGTGGCATTAGAATGTAATAAGTCCCTTTAACTTTGTAAATAAAGAACCTATCTCAACAATTCTATACTC
Organism: Schistocerca piceifrons; assembly: GCF_021461385.2. Taxonomy (NCBI): domain Eukaryota; kingdom Metazoa; phylum Arthropoda; class Insecta; order Orthoptera; family Acrididae; genus Schistocerca; species Schistocerca piceifrons. The sequence continues at coordinate 333,266 of NW_025728204.1, read as the reverse complement.
GTTGGAGAAATGTGGGCCCCGTCCTCCCCTTACAGCCCTCCTTCCCTCTCCGAATGAGCCTTCTGCGGCACTTGCGACCTACGCAACCGTCCTAAACACGCGTTTTTAAGACATATGCCACTGCAAATGATACTTCCTAACACATTATTCGCAGTTGTTCCTTGTGGATTCTATATTTTCCTTTCAGTTCCAAGGATCTTGATGATTCCAAAAGTTGTCGCAATGAGTGAGTGATACATGGAGGTTGTCGTAGCACTATTTATGTTTCAGAAATATTTAACAAGTGGTATATGCAACGCAGAGGCATTGTGAGCCACAAAATTTTTCGTCACTGTGGCATTAGAATGTAATAAGTCCCTTTAACTTTGTAAATAAAGAACCTATCTCAACAATTCTATACTCGTTGGAGAAATATGGGCCTCGTCCTCCCCTTACAGCCCTCCTCCCCTCTCCGAATGAGCCTTCTGCGGCACTTGCGACCTACGCAACCGTCCTAAACACGCGTTTTTAAGACATATGCCACTGCAAATGATAATTCCTAACACATTATTCGCAGTTGTTCCTTGTGGGTTCTAAATTTTCCTTTCAGTTCCAAGGATCTTGATGATTCCAAAAGTTGTCGCAATGTGTGACTGATACATGGAGGTCCTCGTAGCACTATTTATGTTTCAGAAATATTTAACAAGTGCTACATGCAACGCAGAGGCATTGTGAGAGACAAAATTTTTCGTAACTCTGGCATTAGAATGTAATAAGTCCCTTAAACTTTGTAAATAAAGAACCTATCTTAACATTTCCATAATCGTTGGGGAAATGTCGGCCTCCTCCTCCCCTTACTGCCCTCCTTCCCTCTCCGAATGAGCCTTCTGCGGCAACTGCGACCTACGCAACCGTCCTAAACACGCGTTTTTAAGACATACGCCACTGTAAATGATACTTCCTAACACATTATTCGCAGTTTTTCCTTGTGGGTTCTAAATTTTCCTTTCAGTTCCATGGATCTTGATGATTCCAACAGTTGTCACAATGTGTGACTGATACATGGAGGTTGTCGTAGCACTATTTATGTTTCAGAAATATTTAACAAGTGGTATATGCAACGCAGAGGCATTGTGAGCCACAAAATTTTCCGTCACTGTGGCACTTGAATGTAATAAGTCCCGTTAACTTTGTAAATGAAGAACCTATCTTAACATTTCTATACTCGTTGGGGAAATGTGGTCCTCCTCCTCCCCTTACTGCCCTCCTTCCCTCTCCGAATGAGCTCTCTGTGGCACTTGCGACCTACGCTACCGTCCTAAACACGCGTTTTTAAGACATATGCCACTGCAAATGATACTTCCTAACACATTATTCGCAGTTGTTCCTTGTGGGTTCTATATTTTCCTTTCAGTTCCAAGGATCTTGATGATTCCAAAAGTTGTCGCAATGTGTGAGTGATACATGGAGGTTGTCGTAGCACTATTTATGTTTCAGAAATATTTAACAAGTGGTATATGCAACGCAGAGGCATTGTGAGCCACAAAATTTTTCGTCACTGTGGCATTAGAATGTAATAAGTCCCTTTGGCTTTGTAAATATAGTACCTATCTTAAAATTTTTCCACTAGTTGGAGAAATGTGGGCCTCCTCCTCCCCTTACAGCCCTCCTTCCCTCTCCGAATGAGCTCTCTGTGGCACTTGCGACTTACGCTACCGTCCTAAACACGCGTTTTTAAGACATATGCCACTGCAAATGATACTTCCTAACACATTATTCGCAGTTGTTCCTTGTGGGTTCTATATTTTCCTTTCAGTTCCAAGGATCTTGATGATTCCAAAAGTTGTCGCAATGTGTGAGTGATACATGGAGGTTGTCGTAGCACTATTTATATTTCAGAAATATTTAACAAGTGGTATATGCAACGCAGAGGCATTGTGAGCCACAAAATTTTTCGTCACTGTGGCATTAGAATGTAATAAGTCCCTTTAACTTTGTAAATAAAGAACCTATCTCAACAATTCTATACTCGTTGGAGAAATGTGGGCCTCGTCCTCCCCTTACAGCCCTCCTTCCCTCTCCGAATGAGCCTTCTGCGGCACTTGCGACCTACGCAACCGTCCTAAACACGCGTTTTTAAGACATATGCCACTGCAAATGATTCTTCCTAACACACTATTCGCAGTTGTTCCTTGTGGGTTCTATATTTTCGTTTCAGTTCCAAGGATCTTGATGATTCCAAAAGTTGTCGCAATGTGTGACTGATACATGGAGGTTGTCGTAGCACTATTTATGTTTCAGAAATATTTAACAAGTGCTACATGCAACGCAGAGGCATTGTGAGAGACAAATTTTTTCGTAACTCTGGCATCAGAATGTAATAAGTCCCTTTAACTTTGTAAATAAAGAACCTATCTTAACATTTCCATAATCGTTGGGGAAATGTCGGCCTCCTCCTCCCCTTACAGCCCTCCTTCCCTCTCCGAATGAGCCTTCTGCGGCAACTGCGACCTACGCAACCGTCCTAAACACGCGTTTTTAAGACATATGCCACTGCAAATGATACTTCCTAAACATTATTCGCAGATTTTCCTTGTGGGTTCTAAATTTTCCTTTCAGTTCCATGGATCTTGATGATTCCAAAAGTTGTCGCAATGTGTGACTGATACATGGAGGTTGTCGTAGCACTATTTAATGTTTCAGAAGTATTTAACAAGTGCTACATGCAACGCAGAGGCATTGTGAGCCACAAAATTTTCCGTCACTGTGGCACTTGAATGTAATAAGTCCCGTTAACTTTGTAAATAAAGAACCTATCTTAACATTTCTATACTCGTTGGGGAAATGTGGGCCTCCTCCTCCCCTTACTGCCCTCCTTCCCTCTCCGAATGAGCTCTCTGTGGCACTTGCGACCTACGCTACCGTCCTAAACACGCGTTTTTAAGACATATGCCACTGCAAATGATACTTCCTAACACATTATTCGCAGTTGTTCCTTGTGGGTTCTATATTTTCCTTTCAGTTCCAAGGATCTTGATGATTCCAAAAGTTGTCGCAATGTGTGAGTGATACATGGAGGTTGTCGTAGCACTATTTATGTTTCAGAAATATTTAACAAGTGGTATATGCAACGCAGAGGCATTGTGAGCCACAAAATTTTTCGTCACTGTGGCATTAGAATGTAATAAGTCCCTTTAACTTTGTAAATAAAGAACCTATCTCAACAATTCTATACTCGTTGGAGAAATGTGGGCCTCGTCCTCCCCTTACAGCCCTCCTTCCCTCTCCGAATGAGCCTTCTGCGGCACTTGCGACCTACGCAACCGTCCTAAACACGCGTTTTTAAGACATATGCCACTGCAAATGATAATTCCTAACACATTATTCGCAGTTGTTCCTTGTGGGTTCTAAATTTTCCTTTCAGTTCCAAGGATCTTGATGATTCCTAAAGTTATCGCAATGTGTGACTGATACATGGGGGTTGTCGTAGCACTATTTATGTTTCAGAAATATTTAACAAGTGGTATATGCAACGCAGAGGCATTGTGAGCCACAAAATTTTCCGTCACTGTGGCATTAGAGTGTAAAAAGTCACTTTAGCTTTGTAAATATAGTACCTATCTTAAAATTTCTGCACTAGTTGGAGAAATGTGGGCCTCCTCCTCCTTTTACAGCCCTCGTTCTCTCTCCGAATGAGCTCTCAGCGGCACATGCGACCTACGCTACCGTCCTAAACACGCGTTTTTAAGACATATGCCACTGCAAATGATACTTCCTAACACATTATTCGCAGTTGTTCCTTGTGGCTTCTAAATTTTCCTTTCAGTTCCAAGGATCTAGATGATTCCAAAAGTTGTCGCAATGTGTGACTGATACATGGAGGTTGTCGTACCACTATTTATGTTTCAGAAATATTTAGCAAGTGGTATATGCAACGCAGACGCATTGTGAGCAGCAAAATTTTACGTCACTGTGGCATTAGAATGTAATAAGTCGCTTTAGCTTTGTAAAGATAGTAATTATCTTAAAATTTCTCCACTAGTTGGAGAAATGTGGGCCTCCTCCTCCCCTTACAGCCCTCCTTCCCTCTGCGAATGAGCTCTCTGCGGCACTTGCGACCTATAGTACCGTCCTAAACACGCGTTTTGAAGACATATGCCTTTGCAAATGATACTTCCTAACACATTATTGGCAGTTGTTCCTTGTGGGTTCTAAATTTTCCATTCAGTTCCAAGCATCTTGATGATTCCAAAAGTTGTCGCAATGTGTGACTGATACTTGGAGGTTGTCATAGCACTATTTATGTTTCAGAAATATTTAACAAGTGGTATATGCAACGCAGAGGCATTGTGAGCCACAAAATTTTTCGTCACTGTGGCATTAGAATGTAATAAGTCCCTTTAGCTTTGTAAATCAAGAACCTATCTTAACATTTCAACAGTCGTTGGAGAAATGTAGGCCTCCTCATCCCCTTACAGCCCTCCTTCCCTCTCCGAATGAGCCTTCTGCGGCAATTGCGACCTACCCAACCGTCCTTAACACGCGTTTTTAAGACATATGCCACTGCAAATGATATTTCCTAACACATTATTCGCAGTTGTTCCTTGTGGGTTCTAAATTTTCCTTTTAGTTCCAAGGATTTTGATGATTCCAAATGTTGTCGCAATGTGTGACTGATACATGGAGGTTGTCGTAGCACTATTTATCTTTCAGAAATATTTAACAAGTGGTATATGCAACGCAGAGGCATTGTGAGCCACAAAATTTTTCGTCACTGTGGCATTAGAATGTAATAAGTCCCTTTAGTTTTGTAAATAAAGAACCTATCTTAACATTTGTATACTCGTTGGAGAAATGTGGGCGTCCTCCTCCCCTTACAGCCCTCCTTCCCTCTCCGAATGAGCCTACTGCGGCAACTACGACCTACGCAACCGTCCTATACACGCGTTTTTAAGACTTATGCCACTGCAAATGATACTTCCTAACACATTATTCGCAGTTGTTCCTTGTGGTTTCTAAATTTTCCTTTCAGTTCCAAGGATCTTGATGATTCCAACAGTTGTCGCAATGTGTGACTGATACATGGAGGTTGTCGTAGCACTATTTATGTTTCAGAAATATTTAATTAGTGGTATATGCAACGCAGATTCATTGTGAGCCACAAAAGTTTCCAACACTGTGGCATTAGATTGTAATAAGTCCCTTCGGCTTTGTAAATATAGTACCTATCTTAAACTTTCTCCACTAGTGGGAGAAATGTGGGCCTCCTCCTCCCCTTACAGCCCTCCTTCCCTCTCCGAATGAGCCTTCTGCGGCACTTTCGACCTACGCAACCGTCCTAAGCACGCGTTTTTAGGGCATATGCCACTGCAAATCATACTTCCGAACACATTATTCGCAGTTTTTTATTGTGGATTCTAAATTTTCCTTTCAGTTCCAAGGATCTTGATGATTCCAAAAGTTGTCGCAATGTGTGACTGATACATGGAGGTTGTTGTAGCACTATTTATGTTTCAGAAATATTTAACAAGTGCTACATGCAACGCAGAGGCATTGTGGGACACAAAATTTTTCGTCACTGTGGCATTAGAATGTAATAAGTCCCGTTAACTTTGTAAATAAAGAACCTATCTTAACATTTCTATACTCGTTGGGGAAATGTGGACCTCCTCCTCCCCTTACTGCCCTCCTTCCCTCTCTGAATGAGCTCTCTGTGGCACTTGCGACCTACGCTACCGTCCTAAACACGCGTTTTTAAGACATATGTCACTGCAAATGATACTTCCTAACACATTATTCGCAGTTGTTCCTTGTGGGTTCTAAATGTTCCTTTCAGTTCCAAGGATCTTGATGAATCCAAAAGTTGTCGCAATGTGTGACTAATACATGGAGGTTCTCGTAGCACTATTTATGTTTCAGAAATATTTAACAAGTGCTACATGCAACGCAGAGGCATTGTGAGAGACAAAATTTTTCGTAACTCTGGCATTAGAATGTAATAAGTCCTTTTAACTTTGTAAATAAAGAACCTATCTTAACATTTCCATAATCGTTGGGGAAATGTCGGCCTCCTCCTCCCCTTCCAGCCCTCCTTCCCTCTCCGAATGAGCCTTCTGCTGCAACTGCGACCTACGCAACCGTCCTAAACACGGGTTTTAAGACATATGCCACTGCAAATGATACTTCCTAACACATTATTCGCAGTTTTTCCTTGTGGGTTCTAAATTTTCCTTTCAGTTCCATTGATCTTGATGATTCCAAGAGTTGTCGCAATGTGTGACTGATACATGGAGGTTGTCGTAGCACTATTTATGTTTCAGAAATATTTAACAAGTGGTATATGCAACGCAGAGGCATTGTGAGCCATAAAATTTTTCGTCATTGTGGCATTAGAATGCAATAAGTCCCTTTAACTTTGTAAATATAGTACCTATCTTAAAATTTCTCCATTAGTTGAAGAAATGTGGGCCTCCTCCTCCCCTTACAGCCCTCCTTCCCTCTCCGAATGAGCCTTCTGCGGCAATTGCGACCTACGCACCCGTCCTAAACACGCGTTTTTAAGACATATGCCACTGCAAATGATACTTCCTAACACATTATTCGCAATTGTTCCTTGTGGGTTCTAAATTTTCCTTTCCTTTCAGTTCCAAGGATCTTGATGATTTCGAAAGTTGTCGCAATGTGTGACTGATACATGGATGTTGTCGTAGCACTATTTATGTTTCAGAAATATTTAACAAGAGGTATATGCAACGCAGAGACATTGTGAGCCACAAAATTTTTCGTCACTGTGGCATTAGAATGTAATAAGTCCCTTTGGCTTTGTAAATATAGTACCTATCTTAAAATTTTTCCACTAGTTGGAGAAATGTGGGCCTCCTCCTCCCCTTACAGCCCTCCTTCCCTCTCCGAATGAGCCTTCTGCGGCACTTGCGACCTACGCAACCGTCCTAAACACGCGTTTTTAAGACATATGCCACTGCAAATGATACTTCCTAACACATTATTCGCAGTTGTTTCTTGTGGATTCTAAATCTTCCTTTCAGTTCCAAGGATCTTGATGATTCCAAAACTTGTCGCAATGTGTGACTGATACATGGAGGTTGTCGTAGCACTATTTAATGTTTCAGAAATATTTAACAAGTGCTACATGCAACGCAGAGGCATTGTGAGCCACAAAATTTTTCGTCACTGTGGCACTAGAATGTAATAAGTCCCGTTAACTTTGTAAATAAAGAACCTATCTTAACATTTCTATACTCGTTGGGGAAATGTGGGCCTCCTCCTCCCCTTACTGCCCTCCTTCCCTCTCCGAATGAGCTCTGTGTGGCACTTGCGACCTACGCTACCGTCCTAAACACGCGTTTTTAACACATATGCCACTGCAAATGATACTTCCTAACACATTATTCGCAGTTGTTCCTTGTGGGTTCTATATTTTCCTTTCAGTTCCAAGGATCTTGATGATTCCAAAAGTTGTCGCAATGTGTGACTGATACATGGAGGTTGTCGTAGCACTATTTATGTTTCAGAAATATTTAACAAGTGGTATATGCAACGCAGAGGCATTGTGAGCCACAAAATTTTTCGTCACTGTGGCATTAGAATGTAATAAGTCCCTTTAACTTTGTAAGTAAAGAACCTATCTCAACAATTCTATACTCGTTCGAGAAATGTGGGCCTCGTCCTCCCCTTACAGCCCTCCTTCCCTCTCCGAATGAGCCTTCTGCGGCACTTGCGACCTACGCAACCGTCCTAAACACGCGTTTTTAAGACATATGCCACTGCAAATGATAATTCCTAACACATTATTCGCAGTTGTTCCTTGTGGGTTCTAAATTTTCCTTTCAGTTCCAAGGATCTTGATGATTCCAAAAGTTATCGCAATGTGTGACTGATACATGGGGGTTGTCGTAGCACTATTTATGTTTCAGAAATATTTAACAAGTGGTATATGCAACGCAGAGGCATTGTGAGCCACAAAATTTTCCGTCACTGTGGCATTAGAGTGTAAAAAGTCACTTTAGCTTTGTAAATATAGTACCTATCTTAAAATTTCTCCACTAGTTGGAGAAATGTGGGCCTCGTCCACCCCTTACAGCCCTCCTTCCCTCTCCGAATGAGCTCTCTGCGGCACTTGCAACCTACGCTACCGTCCTAAACACGCGTTTTTAAGACATATGCCACTGCAAATGATACTTCCTATCACATTATTCGCAGTTGTTCCTTGTGGGTTCTAAATTTTCCTTTCAGTTCCAAGGATCTTGATCATTCCAAAAGTTGTCGCAATGTGTGACTGATACATGGAGGTTGTCGTAGCACTATTTATGTTTCAGAAATATTTAACAAGTGGTATATGCAACGCAGAGGCATTGTGAGCCACAAGATTTTTCGTCACTGTGGCATTTGAATGTAATAAGTCCCTTTAACTTTGTAAATAAAAAACCTATCTTAACATTTCTATACTCGTTGGAGAAATGTGGGCCTCCTCCTCCCCTTACAGCCCTCCTTCCCTCTCCGAATGAGCCTTCTGCGGCACTTGCGACCTACGCAACCGTCCTAAACACGCGTTTTTAAGACATATGCCACTGCAAATGATACTTCCTAACACATTATTCGCAGTTGTTCCTTGTGGGTTCTAAATTTTCCTTTCAGTTCCAAGGATCTTGATGATTCCAAAAGTTATCGCAATGTGTGACTGATACATGGAGGTTGTCGTAGCACTATTTATGTTTCAGAAATATTTAACAAGTGAAATATGCAACGCAGAGGCATTGTGAGCCACAAAATTTTTCGTCATTGTGGCATTAGAATCCAATAAGTCCCTTTAACTTTGTAAATATATTACCTATCTTAAAATTTCTCCACTAGTTGAAGAAATGTGGGCCTCCACCTCCCCTTACAGCCCTCCTTCCCTCTCTGAATGAGCCTTCTGCGGCAATTGCGACCTAAGCAACCGTCCTAAACGCGCGTTTTTAGGACATATGCCACTGCAAATGATACTTCCTAACACATTATTCGCAGTTGTTCCTTGTGGGTTCTAAATTTTCCATTCAGTTCCAAGCATCTTGATGATTCCAAAAGTTGTCGCAATGTGTGACTGATACTTGGAGGTTGTCATAGCACTATTTATGTTTCAGAAATATTTAACAAGTGGTATATGCAACGCAGAGGCATTGTGAGCCACAAAATTTTTCGTCACTGTGGCATTAGAATGTAATAAGTCCCTTTAGCTTTGTAAATAAAGAACCTATCTTAACATTTCAACACTCGTTGGAGAAATGTGGGCCTCCTCATCCCCTTACAGCCCTCCTTCCCTCTCCGAATGAGCCTTCTGCGGCAATTGCGACCTACCCAACCGTCCTTAACACGCGTTTTTAAGACATATGCCACTGCAAATTATATTTCCTAACACATTATTCGCAGTTGTTCCTTGTGGGTTCTAAATTTTCCTTTTACTTCCAAGGATTTTGATGATTCCAAATGTTGTCGCAATGTGTGACTGATACATGGAGGTTGTCGTAGCACTATTTATGTTTCAGAAATATTTAATTAGTGGTATATGCAACGCAGATTCATTGTGAGCCACAAAAGTTTCCAACACTGTGGCATTAGATTGTAATAAGTCCCTTCGGCTTTGTAAATATAGTACCTATCTTAAACTTTCTCCACTAGTGGGAGAAATGTGGGCCTCCTCCTCCCCTTACAGCACTCCTTCCCTCTCCGAATAAGCCTTCTGCGGCACTTTCGACCTACGCAACCGTCCTAAGCACGCGTTTTTAGGGCATATGCCACTGCAAATCATACTTCCGAACACATTATTCGCAGTTTTTTATTGTGGATTCTAAATTTTCCTTTCAGTTCCAAGGATCTTGATGATTCCAAAAGTTGTCGCAATGTGTGACTGATACATGGAGGTTGTTGTAGCACTATTTATGTTTCAGAAATATTTAACAAGTGCTACATGCAACGCAGAGGCATTGTGGGCCACAAAATATTTCGTCACTGTGGCATTAGAATGTAATAAGTCCCGTTAACTTTGTAAATAAAGATCCTATCTTAACATTTCTATACTCGTTGGGGAAATGTGGACCTCCTCCTCCCCTTACTGCCCTCCTTCCCTCTCTGAATGAGCTCTCTGTGGCACTTGCGACCTACGCTACCGTCCTAAACACGCGTTTTTAAGACATATGCCACTGCAAATAATACTTCCTAACACATTATTCGCAGTTGTTCCTTGTGGGTTCTAAATGTTCCTTTCAGTTCCAAGGATCTTGATGATTCCAAAAGTTGTCGCAATGTGTGACTAATACATGGAGGTTCTCGTAGCACTATTTATGTTTCAGAAATATTTAACAAGTGCTACATGCAACGCAGAGGCATTGTGAGAGACAAAATTTTTCGTAACTCTGGCATTAGAATGTAATAAGTCCCTTTAACTTTGTAAATAAAGAACCTATCTTAACATTTCCATAATCGTTGGGGAAATGTCGGCCTCCTCCTCCCCTTCCAGCCCTCCTTCCCTCTCCGAATGAGCCTTCTGCGGCAACTGCGACCTACGCAACCGTCCTAAACACGCGTTTTAAGACATATGCCACTGCAAATGATACTTCCTAACACATTATTCGCAGTTTTTCCTTGTGGGTTCTAAATTTTCCTTTCAGTTCCATTGATCTTGATGATTCCAAGAGTTGTCGCAATGTGTGACTGATACATGGAGGTTGTCGTAGCACTATTTATGTTTCAGAAATATTTAACAAGTGGTATATGCAACGCAGAGGCATTGTGAGCCATAAAATTTTTCGTCATTGTGGCATTAGAATGCAATAAGTCCCTTTAACTTTGTAAATATAGTACCTATCTTAAAATTTCTCCATTAGTTGAAGAAATGTGGGCCTCCTCCTCCCCTTACAGCCCTCCTTCCCTCTCCGAATGAGCCTTCTGCGGCAATTGCGACCTACGCAACCGTCCTAAACACGCGTTTTTAAGACATATGCCACTGCAAATGATACTTCCTAACACATTATTCGCAGTTGTTCCATGTGGGTTCTAAATTTTCCTTTCCTTTCAGTTCCAAGGATCTTGATGATTTCGAAAGTTGTCGCAATGTGTGACTGATACATGGATGTTGTCGTAGCACTATTTATGTTTCAGAAATATTTAACAAGAGGTATATGCAACGCAGAGACATTGTGAGCCACAAAATTTTTCGTCACTGTGGCATTAGAATGTAATAAGTCCCTTTGGCTTTGTAAATATAGTACCTATCTTAAAATTTTTCCACTAGTTGGAGAAATGTGGGCCTCCTCCTCCCCTTACAGCCCTCCTTCCCTCTCCGAATGAGCCATCTGCGGCACTTGCGACCTACGCAACCGTCCTAAACACGCGTTTTTAAGGCATATGCCACTGCAAATGATACTTCCTAACACATTATTCGCAGTTGTTTCTTGTGGATTCTAAATCTTCCTTTCAGTTCCAAGGATCTTGATGATTCCAAAAGTTGTCGCAATGTGTGACTGATACATGGAGGTTGTCGTAGCACTATTTAATGTTTCAGAAATATTTAACAAGTGCTACATGCAACGCAGAGGCATTGTGAGCCACAAAATTTTTCGTCACTGTGGCACTAGAATGTAATAAGTCCCGTCAACTTTGTAAATAAAGAACCTATCTTAACATTTCTATACTCGTTGGGGAAATGTGGGCCTCCTCCTCCCCTTACTGCCCTCCTTCCCTCTCCGAATGAGCTCTGTGTGGCACTTGCGACCTACGCTACCGACCGAAACACGCGTTTTTAAGACATATGCCACTGCAAATGATACTTCCTAACACATTATTCGCAGTTGTTCCTTGTGGGTTCTATATTTTCCTTTCAGTTCCAAGGATCTTGATGATTCCAAAAGTTGTCGCAATGTGTGACTGATACATGGAGGTTGTCGTAGCACTATTTATGTTTCAGAAATATTTAACAAGTGGTATATGCAACGCAGAGGCATTGTGAGCCACAAAATTTTTCGTCACTGTGGAATTAGAATGTAATAAGTCCCTTTAACTTTGTAAGTAAAGAACCTATCTCAACAATTCTATACTCGTTCGAGAAATGTGGGCCTCGTCCTCCCCTTACAGCCCTCCTTCCCTCTCCGAATGAGCCTTCTGCGGCACTTGCGACCTACGCAACCGTCCTAAACACGCGTTTTTAAGACATATGCCACTGCAAATGATAATTCCTAACACATTATTCGCAGTTGTTCCTTGTGGGTTCTAAATTTTCCTTTCAGTTCCAAGGATCTTGATGATTCCAAAAGTTGTCGCAATGTGTGACTGATACATGGAGGTTGTCGTAGCACTATTTATGTTTCAGAAATATTTAACAAGTGGTTTATGCAACGCTGAGGCATTGTGAAACACAAAATTTTTCGTCACTGTGGCATTAGAATGTAATAAGTCCCTTTAACTTTGTAAATAAAGAACCTATCTTAACATTTCTATACTCGTTGGAGAAATGTGGGCCTCCTCCTCCCCTTACAGCCCTCCTTCCCTCTCCGAATGAGCCTTCTGCGGCACTTGCGACCTACGCAACCGTCCTAAACACGCGTTTTTAAGACATATGCCACTGCAAATGATACTTCCTAACACATTATTCGCAGTTGTTCCTTGTGGGTTCTAAATTTTCCTTTCAGTTCCAAGGATCTTGATGATACCAAAAGTTATCGCAATGTGTGACTGATACATGGAGGTTGTCGTAGCACTATTTATGTTTCAAAAATATTTAACAAGTGGTATATGCAACGCAGAGGCATTGTGAGCCACAAAATTTTTCGTCATTGTGGCATTAGAATGCAATAAGTCCCTTTAACTTTGTAAATATAGTACCTATCTAGAAATTTCTCCACTAGTTGAAGAAATGTGGGCCTCCTCCTCCCCTTACAGCCCTCCTTCCCTCTCCGAATGAGCCTTCTGCGGCACTTGCGACCTACGCAACCGTCCTAAACACGCGTTTTTAAGACATATGCCACTGCAAATGATACTTCCTAACACATTATTCGTAGTTGTTCCTTGTGGGTTCTAAATTTTCCTTTCAGTTCCAAGGATCTTGATGATTCCAAATGTTGTCGCAATGTGTGACTGACACTTGGAGGTTGTCGTAGCACTATTTATGTTTCAGAAATATTTAACAAGTGGTATATGCAACGCAGAGGCATTGTGAGCCACAAAATTTTTCGTCACTGTGGCATTAGAATGTAATAAGTCCCTTTAGCTTTGTAAATAAAGAACGTATCTTAACATTTCAACACTCGTTGGAGAAATGTGGGCCTCCTCCTCCCCTTACAGCCCTCCTTCCCTCTCCGAATGAGCCTTCTGCGGCAATTGCGACCTACCCAACCGTCCTTAACACGCGTTTTTAAGACATATGCCACTGCAAATGATATTTCCTAACACATTATTCGCAGTTGTTCCTTGTGGGTTCTAAATTTTCCTTTCACTTCCAAGGATCTTGATGATTCCAAATGATGTCGCAATGTGTGACTGATACATGGAGGTTGCCGTAGCACTATTTATGTTTCAGAAATATTTAACAAGTGGTATATGCAACGCAGAGGCATTGTGAGCCACAAAATTTTTCGTCACTGTGGCATTAGAATGTAGTAAGTCCCGTTAACTGTGTAAATAAAGAACCTATCTTAACATTTCTATACTCGTTGGGGAAATGTGGGCCTCCTCCTCCCCTTACTGCCCTCCTTCCCTCTCCGAATGAGCTCTCTGTGGCACTTGCGACCTACGCAACTGTCCTAAACACGCGTTTTTAAGACATATGCCACTGCAAAGGATACTCCGTAACACATTATTCGCAGTTGTTCCTTGTGGGTTCTAAATTTTCCTTTCAGTTCCAAGGATCTTGATGATTCCAACAGTTGTCGCAATGTGTGACTGATACATGGAGGTTGTCGTAGCACTATTTATGTTTCAGAAATATTTAACAAGTGGTGTATGCAACGCAGAGGCATTGTGAGCCACAAAATTTTTCGTCATTGTGGCATTAGAATGTAATAATTCCCTTTAGCTTTGTAAATAAAGAACCTATCTTAACATTTCTACACTCGTTGGGGAAATGTGGGCCTCCTCCTCCCCTTACAGCCCTCCTTCCCTCACCGAATGAGCCTTCTGCGGCAATTGCGACCACCCAACCGTCCTAAACACGCGTTTTTAAGACATATGCCACTGCAAATGATATTTCCTAACACATTATTCGCAGTTGTTCCTTGTGGGTTCTAAATTTTCCTTTCAGTTCCAAGGATCTTGATGATTCCAAATGTTGTCGCAATGTGTGACTGATACATTGAGGTTGTCGTAGCACTATTTATGTTACAGAAATATTTTACAAGTGGTATATGCAACGCAGAGGCATTGTGAGCCACAAAATTTTTCGTCAGTGTGAAAACAGAATGTAATAAGTCCGGTTAACTATGTAAATAAAGAACCTATCTTAACATTTCTATACTCGTTGGGGAAATGTGGGCCTCCTCCTCCCCTTACTGCCCTCCTTCCCTCTCCGAATGAGCTCTCTGTGGCATTTGCGACCTACGCTACCGTCCTAAACACGCGTTTTTAAGACATATGCCACTGCAAATGATACTTCCTAACACATTATTCGCAGTTGTTCCTTGTGGGTTCTAAATTTTCCTTTTAGTTCCAAGGATCTTGATGATTCCAAAAGTTGTCGCAATGTGTGACTGGTACATGGAGGTTGTCGTAGCACTATTTATGTTTCAGAAATATCTAACAAGTGGTATATGCAACGCAGAGGCATTGTGAGCCACTAAATTTTTCGTCACTGTGGCATTAGAATGTAATAAGTCCCTTTAACTTTGTAAATAAAGAACCTATTTTAACATTTCTATACTCGTTGGAGAAATGTGGGCCTCCTCCTCCCCTTACAGCCCTCCTTCCCTCTGCGAATGAGCCTTCTGCGGCACTTGCGACCTACGCAACCGTCCTAAACACGCGTTTTTAAGACATATGCCACTGCAAATGATACTTCCTAACACATTATTCGCAGTTGTTCCTTGTGGGTTCTAAATTTTCCTTTCAGTTCCAAGGATCTTGATGATTCCGAAAATTGACGCAATGTGTGACTGATACTTGGAGGTTGTCGTAGCACTATTTATCTTTCAGAAATATTGAACAAGTGGTATATGCAACGCAGAGCCATTGTGAGCCACAAATTTTTTCGTCACTGTATCATTAGAATGTAATAAGTCCCTTTAGCTTTGTAAATATTGTACCTATCTTAAAATTGTTCCACTAGTTGGAGAAATGTGGGCCTCCTCCTCCCCTTACAGCCCTCCTTCCCTCTCCGAATGAGCTCTCTGCGGTACTTGCGACCTACCCAACCGTCCTAAACACGCGTTTTTAAGTAATATGCCACTGCAAATGATACTTCCTAACACATTATTCGCAGTTGTTCCTTGTGGGTTCTAAATTTTCCTTTCGGTTCCAAGGATCTTGATGATTCCAAAAGTTGTCGCAATGTGTGACTGATACTTGGAGGTTGTCGTAGCACTATTTATGTTTCAGACATATTTAACAAGTGGTATATGCAACGCAGAGGCATTGTGAGCCACAAAATTTTTCGTCACTGTGGCATTAGAATGTAATAAGTCCACTTAACTTTGTAAGTATAGTAGCTATCTTAAAATTTCTAAACTAGTTGAAGAAATGTGGACCTCCTCCTCCCCTTACAGCCCTCCTTCCCTCTCCGAATGAGCCTTCTGCGGAAATTGCGACCTACGCAACCGTCGTAAGCACGCGTTTTTAAGGCATATGCCACTGCAAATGATACCTCCTAACACATTATTCGCAGTTGTTCCTTGTGGGTTCTAAATTTTCCTTTCAGTTCCAAGGATCTTGATGATTCCAAAAGTTGTCGCAATGGAGGTTGTCGTAGCACTATTTATGTTTCAGAAATATTTAACAAGTGGTATATGCAACGCAGAGGCACTGTGAGTCACAAAATTTTTCGTCACTGTGGCATTAGAATATAGTAAGTCAATTTAGCTTTGTAAATATAGTACCTATCTTAAAGTGTCTCCACTAGTTGGAGAAATGTGGGCCTCCTCCTCCCCTTACAGCCCTCCTTCGCTCACCGAATGAGCTCCCTGCGGCAATTGCGACCAACGCTACCGTCCTCAACACGCGTTTTTAAGACATATGCCACTGCAAATGATACTTCCTAACACATTATTCGCAGTTGTTCCTTGTGGATTCTAAATTTTCCTTTCAGTTCCAAGGATCTTGATGATTCCAAAAGCTGTCGCAATGAGTGGCTGATACATGGAGGTTGTCGTAACACTATTTATGTTTCAGAAATATTTAACAAGTGGTATATGCAACGCAGAGGCATTGTGAGCCACAAAATTTTTCGTCACTGTGGCATTAGAAAGTAATAAGTCCCTTTAGCTTTGTAAATAAAGAACCTATCTTAACATTTCTACACTCGTTGGAGAAATGTGGGCCTCCTCCTCCCCTTACAGCCCTCCTTCCCTCTCCGAATGAGCCTTCTGCGGCAATTGCGACCTACCCAACCGTCCTAAACACGCGTTTTTAAGACATATGCCACTGCAAATGATATGTCCTAACACATTATTCGCAGTTGTTCCTTGTGGGTTCTAAATTTTCCTTTCAGTTCCAAGGATCTTGATGATTCCAAAAGTTGTCGCAATGTGTGACTGATACATGGAGGTTGTCGTAGCACTATTTGTGTTTCAGTAATATTTAACAAGTGGTATATGCAAAGCAGAGGCATTGTGAGCCACATAATTTTTCGTCACTGTGGCATTAGAATGTAATAAATCCCTTTAGCTTTCTAAATATAGTACCTATGTTAAAATTTCTTCACTAGTTGCAGAAATGTGGGCCTCCTCCTCCCCTTACTGCCCTCCTTCCCTCTCCGAATGAACTCTCTGCGGCAATTGCGACCAACGCTACCGTCCTAAACACGCGTTTTTAAGACATATGCCACTGCAAATGATACTTCCTAACACATTATTCGCCATTGTTCCTTGTGGATTTTAAATTTTCCTTTCAGTTCCAAGGATCTTGATGATTCCAAAAGTTGTCGCAATGTGTGACTAATACATGGAGGTTGTCGTAGAACTATTTATGTTTCGGAAATATTTAACAAGTGGTATATGCAACGCAGAGGCATTGTGAGCCACAAAATCTTTCGTCACTGTGGCATTAGAATGTAATAAGTCCCTTTAGCTTTGTAAATATAGTACCTATCTTAAAATTTCTCCACTAGTTGGAGAAATGTGGGGCTCCTCCTCCCCTTACAGCCCTCCTTCCCTCTCCGAATGAGCTATCTGCGGCACTTGCGACCTACGCTACCGTCCTAAACACGCGTTTTTAAGACATATGCCACTGCAAACGATTCTTCCTAACACATTATTCGCTGTTGTTCCTTGTGGGTTCTAAATTTTCCTTTCAGTTCCAAGGATCTTGATGACTCCAAAAGTCGTCGCAATGTGTGACTGACACATGCAGGTTGTCGTAGCACTATTTATATTTCAGAAATATTTAACAAGTGGTATATGCAACGGAGAGCCATTATGAGCCACAAAATTTTTCGCCATTGTGGCATTAGAATGTAATAAGTCCCTTTAGCTTTGTAAATACAGTACCTATGTTAAAATTTCTTCACTAGTTGCAGAAATGTGGGCCTCCTCCTCCCCTTACAGCCCTCCTTCCCTCTCCGAATGAACTCTCTGCGGCAATTGCGACCTACGCTACCGTCCTAAACACGCGTTTTTAAGACATATGCCACTGCAAATGATACTTCCTAACACATTATTCGCCATTGTTCCTTGTGGATACTAAATTTTCCTTTCAGTTCCAAGGATCTTGATGTTTCCAAAAGTTGTCGCAATGTGTGACTAATACATGGAGGTTGTCGTAGAACTATTTATGTTTCGGAAATATTTAACACGTGGTATATGCAACGCAGAGGCATTGTGAGACACACAAAATCTTTCGCCACTGTGGCATTAGAATGTAATAAGTTCCTTTAGCTTTGTAAATATAGTACCTATCTTAAAATTTCTCCACTAGTTGGAGAAATGTGGACCTCCTCCTCCCCTTACAGCCCTCCTTCCCTCTCCGAATGAGCTCTCTGCGGCACTTGCGACCTACGCTACCGTCCTAAACACGCGTTTTTAAGACATATGCCACTGCAAATGATTCTTCCTAACACATTATTCGCAGTTGTTCCTTGTGGGTTCTAAATTTTCCTTTCAGTTCCAAGGATCTTGAAGATTCCAAAAGTCGTCGCAATGTGTGACTGACACATGCAGGTTGTCGTAGCACTATTTATGTTTCAGAAATATTTAACAAGTGGTATATGCAACGGAGAGCCATTGTGAGCCACAAAATTTTTCGCCATTGTGGCATTAGAACGTAATAAGTCTTTTTAGCTTTGTAAATACAGTACCTATGTTAAAATTTCTTCACTAGTTGCAGAAATGTGGGCCTCCTCCTCCCCTTACAGCCCTCCTTCCCTCTCCGAATGAACTCTCTGCGGCACTTGCGACCTACGCTACCGTCCTAAACACGCGTTTTTAAGACATATGCCACTGCAAATGATACTTCCTAACACATTATTCGCCATTGTTCCTTGTGGATACTAAATTTTCCTTTCAGTTCCAAGGATCTTGATGTTTCCAAAAGTTGTCGCAATGTGTGACTAATACATGGAGGTTGTCGTAGAACTATTTATGTTTCGGAAATATTTAACACGTGGTATATGCAACGCAGAGGCATTGTGAGACACACAAAATCTTTCGCCACTGTGGCATTAGAATGTAATAAGTTCCTTTAGCTTTGTAAATATAGTACCTATCTTAAAATTTCTCCACTAGTTGGAGAAATGTGGACCTCCTCCTCCCCTTACAGCCCTCCTTCCCTCTCCGAATGAGCTCTCTGCGGCACTTGCGACCTACGCTACCGTCCTAAACACGCGTTTTTAAGACATATGCCACTGCAAATGATTCTTCCTAACACATTATTCGCAGTTGTTCCTTGTGGGTTCTAAATTTTCCTTTCAGTTCCAAGGATCTTGAAGATTCCAAAAGTCGTCGCAATGTGTGACTGACACATGCAGGTTGTCGTAGCACTATTTATATTTCAGAAATATTTAACAAGTGGTATATGCAACGGAGAGCCATTGTGAGCCACAAAATTTTTCGCCATTGTGGCATTAGAACGTAATAAGTCTTTTTAGCTTTGTAAATACAGTACCTATGTTAAAATTTCTTCACTAGTTGCAGAAATGTGGGCCTCCTCCTCCCCTTACAGCCCTCCTTCCCTCTCCGAATGAACTCTCTGCGGCACTTGCGACCTACGCTACCGTCCTAAACACGCGTTTTTAAGACATATGCCACTGCAAATGATACTTCCTAACACATTATTCGCCATTGTTCCTTGTGGATACTAAATTTTCCTTTCAGTTCCAAGGATCTTGATGTTTCCAAAAGTTGTCGCAATGTGTGACTAATACATGGAGGTTGTCGTAGAACTATTTATGTTTCGGAAATATTTAACACGTGGTATATGCAACGCAGAGGCATTGTGAGACACACAAAATCTTTCGCCACTGTGGCATTAGAAAGTAATAAGTTCTTTTAGCTTTGTAAATACAGTACCTATCTTAAAATTTCTCCACTAGTTGGAGAAATGTGGACCTCCTCCTCCCCTTACAGCCCTCCTTCCCTCTCCGAATGAGCTCTCTGCGGCACTTGCGACCTACGCTACCGTCCTAAACACGCGTTTTTAAGACATATGCCACTGCAAACGATTCTTCCTAACACATTATTCGCAGTTGTTCCTTGTGGGTTCTAAATTTTCCTTTCAGTTCCAAGGATCTTGATGATTCCAAAAGTTGTCGCAATGTGTGACTAATACATGGAGGTTGTCGTAGCACTATTTATATTTCAGAAATATTTAACAAGTGGTATATGCAACGCAGAGGCATTGTGAGACACAAAATCTTTCGTCACTGTGGCATTAGAATGTAATAAGTCCCTTTAGCTTTTAAAATATAGTACCTATCTTAAAATTTCTCCACTAGTTGGAGAAATGTGGGGCTCCTCCTCCCCTTACAGCCCTCCTTCCCTCTCCGAATGAGCTATCTGCGGCACTTGCAACCGACGCTACCGTCCTAAACACGCGTTTTTAAGACATATGCCACTGCAAATGATACTTCCTAACACATTATTCGCCATTGTTCCTTGTGGATACTAAATTTTCCTTTCAGTTCCAAGGATCTTGATGTTTCCAAAAGTTGTCGCAATGTGTGACTAATACATGGAGGTTGTCGTAGAACTATTTATGTTTCGGAAATATTTAACACGTGGTATATGCAACGCAGAGGCATTGTGAGACACACAAAATCTTTCGCCACTGTGGCATTAGAAAGTAATAAGTTCTTTTAGCTTTGTAAATACAGTACCTATCTTAAAATTTCTCCACTAGTTGGAGAAATGTGGACCTCCTCCTCCCCTTACAGCCCTCCTTCCCTCTCCGAATGAGCTCTCTGCGGCACTTGCGACCTACGCTACCGTCCTAAACACGCGTTTTTAAGACATATGCCACTGCAAACGATTCTTCCTAACACATTATTCGCAGTTGTTCCTTGTGGGTTCTAAATTTTCCTTTCAGTTCCAAGGATCTTGATGATTCCAAAAGTTGTCGCAATGTGTGACTAATACATGGAGGTTGTCGTAGCACTATTTATATTTCAGAAATATTTAACAAGTGGTATATGCAACGCAGAGGCATTGTGAGACACAAAATCTTTCGTCACTGTGGCATTAGAATGTAATAAGTCCCTTTAGCTTTTAAAATATAGTACCTATCTTAAAATTTCTCCACTAGTTGGAGAAATGTGGGGCTCCTCCTCCCCTTACAGCCCTCCTTCCCTCTCCGAATGAGCTATCTGCGGCACTTGCAACCTACGCTACCGTCCTAAACACGCGTTTTTAAGACATATGCCACTGCAAATGATACTTCCTAACACATTATTCACAGTTGTTCCTTGTGGGTTCTAAATTTTCCTTTCAGTTAAATGGATCTTGATGATTCCAAAAGTCGTCGCAATGTGTGACTGACACATGCAGGTTGTCGTAGCACTATTTATGTTTCAGAAATATTTAACAAGTGGTATATGCAACGGAGAGCCATTGTGAACCACAAAATTTTTCGCCATTGTGGCATTAGAATGTAATAAGTCCCTTTAGCTTTGTAAATATAGTACCTATGTTAAAATTTCTTCACTAGTTGCAGAAATGTGGGCCTCCTCCTCCCCTTACAGCCCTCCTTCCCTCTCCGAATGAACTCCCTGCGGCAATTGCGACCTACGCTACCGTCCTAAACACGCGTTTTTAAGACATATGCCACTGCAAATGATTCTTCCTAACACATTATTCGCAGTTGTTCCTTGTGGGTTCTAAATTTTCCTTTCAGTTCCAAGGATCTTGATGATTCCAAAAGTTGTCGCAATGTGTGACTGATACATGGAGATTGTCGTAGCACTATTAATGTTTCAGAAATATTTAACAAGTGGTATATCCAACGCAGAGGCATTGTGAGCCACAAAATTTTTCGTCAGTGTGGCATTAGAATGTAATAAGTCCCTTTAGCTTTTTAAATATGGTACCTATCTTAAAATTTCTCCACTAGTTGGAGAAATGTGGACCTCCTCCTCCCCTTACAGCCCTCCTTCCCTCTCCGAATGAGCACTCTGCGGCACTTGCGACTTACGCTACCGTCCTAAACACGCGTTTTTAAGACATATGCCACCGCAAATGATTCTTCCTAACACATTATTCGCAGTTGTTCCTTGTGGGTTCTAAATTTTCCTTTCAGTTCCAAGGATCTTGATGATTCCAAAAGTTGTCGCAATGTGTGACTGATACATGGAGATTGTCGTAGCACTATTAATGTTTCAGAAATATTTAACAAGTGGTATATCCAACGCAGAGGCATTGTGAGCCACAAAATTTTTCGTCACTGTGGCATTAGAATGTAATAAGTCCCTTTAGCTTTGTAAATATAGTACCTATCTTAAAATTTCTCCACTAGTTGGAGAAATGTGGACCTCCTCCTCCCTTACAGCCCTCCTTCCCTCTCCGAATGTGCTCTCTGCGGCACTTGCGACCTACGCTACCGTCCTAAACACGCGTTTTTAAGACATATGCCACCGCAAATGATTCTTCCTAACACATTATTCGCAGTTGTTCCTTGTGGGTTCTAAATTTTCCTTTCTGTTCCAAGGATCTTGATGATTCCGAAAATTGTCGCAATGTGAGATTGATACATGGAGGTTGTCGTAGCACTATTTATCTTTCAGAAATATTTAACAAGTGGTATATGCAACGCAGAGGCATTGTGAGACACAAAATTTTTCGTCACTGTGGCATTAGAATGTAACAAGTCCCTTTAGCTTTGTATATATAGTACCTAGCTAAAAAATTTTCCACTAGTTGGAGAAATGTGGGCCTCCTCCTCCCCTTACAGCCCTCCTTCCCTCTCCGAATGAGCTCCCTGCGGCACTTGCGACCAACCCAACCGTCCTAAACACGCGTTTTTAAGACATATGCCACTGCAAATGATACTTCCTAACACATTATTCGCAGTTGTTCCTTGTGGGTTCTAATTTTTCCTTTCAGTTCCAAGGATCTTGATGATTCCAAAAGTTGTCGCAATGTGTGACTGATACTTGGAGGTTGTCGTAGCACTATTTGTGTTTCAGAAATATTTAACATGTGGTATATGCAACGCAGAGGCATTGTGAGCCACAAAATTTTTCGTCACTTTGGCATTAGAGTGTAATAAGTCCACTTAACTTTGTAAGTATAATACCTATCTTAAAATGTCTCCACTAGTTGAAGAAATGTGGACCTCCTCCTCCCCTTACAGCCCTCCTTCCCTCTCCGAATGAGCCTTCTGCGGAAATTGCGACCTACGCAACCGTCCTAAACACGCGTTTTTAAGGCATATCCCACTGCAAATGATACTTCCTAACACATTATTCGCAGTTGTTCCTTGTGGGTTCTAAATTTTCCCTTCAGTTCCAAGGATCTTGATGATTCCAAAAGTTGTCGCAATGTCTGACTGATACATGGAGGTTGTCGTAGCACTATTTATGTTTCAGAAATATTTAACAAGTGGTATATGCAACGCAGAGGCATTGTGAGCCACAAAATTTTTCGTCACAGTGGCATTAGAATGTAGTAAGTCCCGTTAACTATGTAAATAAAGAACCTATCTTAACATTTCTATACTCGTGGGGGAAATGTGGGCTTCCTCCTCCCCTTACTGCCCTCCTTCCCTCTCCGAATGAGCTCTCTGTGGCATTTGCGACCTACGCTACCGTCCTAAACACGCCTTTTTAAGACATATGCCACTGCAAACGATACTTCCTAACACATTATTCGCAGTTGTTCCTTGTGGGTTCTAAATTTTCCTTTCAGTTCCAAGGATCTTGATGATTCCAAAAGTTGTCGCAATGTGTGACTGATACATGGAGGTTGTCGTAGCATCACTTATGTTTCAGAAATATTTAACAAGTGGTATATGCAACGCAGAGGCATTGTGAGCCACAAAATTTTTCGTCACTGTGGCATTAGAGTGTAATAAGTCCCTTTAGCTTTGTAAATATAGTACCTATCTTAAAATTTCTCCACTAGTTGGAGAAATGTGGGCCTCCTCCTCCCCTTACAGCCCTCCTTCCCTCTCCGAATGAGCTCTCTGCGGCAATTGCGACCTACCCAACCGTCCTAAACACGCGTTTTTAAGACATATGCCACCGCAAATGATTCTTCCTAACACATTATTCGCAGTTGTTCCTTGTGGGTTCTAAATTTTCCTTTCAGTTCCAAGGATCTTGATGATTCCGAAAATTGTCGCAATGTGTGACTGATACATGGAGGTTGTCGTAGCACTTATTATCTTTCAGAAATATTTAACAAGTGGTATATGCAACGCAGAGGCATTGTGAGCCACAAAATATTTCGTCACTGTGGCATTAGAATGTAACAAGTCCCTTTAGCTTTGTAAATATAGTACCTATCTAAAAATTTTTCCACTAGTTGGAGAAATGTGGGCCTCCTCCTCCCCTTACAGCCCTCCTTCCCTCTCCGAATGAGCTCTCTGCGGCACTTGCGACCAACCCAACCGTCCTAAACACGCGTTTTTAAGACATATGCCACTGCAAATGATACTTCCTAACACATTATTCGCAGTTTTTCCTTGTGGGTTCTAAATTTTCCTTTCAGTTCCAAGGATCTTGATGATTCCAAAAGTTGTCGCAATGTGTGACTGATACTTGGAGGTTGTCGTAGCACTATTTGTGTTTCAGAAATATTTAACAAGTGGTATATGCAACGCAGAGGCATTGTGAGCCACAAAATTTTTCGTCACTGTGGCATTACAGTGTAATAACTCCACTTAACTTTGTAAGTATAGTACCTATCTTAAAATTTCTCCACTAGTTGAAGAAATGTGGACCTCCTCCTCCCCTTACAGCCCTCCTTCCCTCTCCGAATGAGCCTTCTGCGGAAATTGCGACCTACGCAACCGTCGTAAACACGCGTTTTTAAGGCATATGCCACTGCAAATGATACTTCCTAACACATTATTCGCAGTTGTTCCTTGTGGGTTCTAAATTTTCCTTTCAGTTCCAAGGATCTTGATGATTCCAAAAGTTGTCGCAATGTCTGACTGATACATGGGGGTTGTCGTAGCACTATTTATGTTTCAGAAATATTTAACAAGTGGTATATGCAACGCAGAGGCATTGTGAGCCACAAAATTTTTCGTCACTGTGGCATTAGAATGTAATAAGTGCCTTTAACTTTGAAAATAAAGAACCTATCTTAACATTTCTATAGTCGTTGGAGAAATGTGGGCCTCCTCCTCCCCTTACAGCCCTCCTTCCCTCTGCGAATGAGCCTTCTGCGGCACTTGCGACCTACGCAACCGTCCTAAACACGCGTTTTTAAGACATATTCCACTGCAAATGATACTTCCTAAACATTATTCGCAGTTGTTCCTTGTGGGGTCTAAATTTTCCTTTCAGTTCCAAGGATCTTCATGATTCCGAAAACTGTCGCAATGTGTGACTGATACTTGGAGGTTGTCGTAGCACTATTTATCTTTCAGAAATATTTAACAAGTGGTATATGCAACGCAGAGGCATTGTGAGCCACAAAATTTTTCGTCACTGTGGCATTAGAATGTAATTAGTCCCTTTAGCTTTGTAAATATAGTACCTATCTCAAAAATTTTTCCACTAGTTGGAGAAATGTGGGCCTCCTCCTCCCCTTACAGCCCTCCTTCCCTCTCTGAATGAGATCTCTGCGGCACTTGC
Source organism: Schistocerca piceifrons (assembly GCF_021461385.2). Lineage (NCBI taxonomy): Eukaryota > Metazoa > Arthropoda > Insecta > Orthoptera > Acrididae > Schistocerca > Schistocerca piceifrons. The sequence continues at coordinate 307,864 of NW_025728204.1, read as the reverse complement.
GACCTACCCAACCGTCCTAAACACGCGTTTTTAAGACATATGGCACTGCAAATGATACTTCCTAACACATTATTCGCAGTTTTTCTTTGTGGGTTCTAAATTTTCCTTTCAGTTCCAAGGATCTTGATGATTCCAAAAGTTGTCGCAATGTGTGACTGATTCTTGGAGGTTGTCGTAGCACTATTTATGTTTCAGAAATATTTAACAAGTGGTATATGCAACGCAGAGGCATTGTGAGCCACAAAATTTTTCGTCACTGTGGCATTAGAATGTAATAAGTCCACTTAACTTTGTAAGTATAGTAGCTATCTTAAAATTTCTAAACTAGTTGAAGAAATGTGGACCTCCTCCTCCCCTTACAACCCTCCTTCCCTCTCCGAATGAGCCTTCTGCGGAAATTGCGACCTACGCAACTGTCGTAAACTCGCGTTTTTAAGGCATATGCCACTGCAAATGATACTTCCTAACACATTATTCGCAGTTGTTCCTGGTGGGTTCTAAATTTTCCTTTCAGTTCCAAGGATCTTGATGATTCCAAAAGTTGTCGCAATGTGTGACTGATACATGGAGGTTGTCGTAGCACTATTTATGTTTCAGAAATATTCAACAAGTGGTATATGCAACGCAGAGGCACTGTGAGCAACAAAATTTTTCGTCACTGTGGCATTAGAATGTAATAAGTCCCTTTAGCTTTGTAAATAAAGAACCTATCTTAACATTTCTACACTCGTTGGAGAAATGTGGGCCTCCTCCTCCCCTTACAGCCCTTTTTCCCTCACCGAATGAGCCTTCTGCGGCAATTGCGACCTACCCAGCCGTCCTAAACACGCGTTTTTAAGACATATGCCACTGCAAATGATATTTCCTAACACATTATTCGCAGTTGTTCCTTGTGGGTTCTAAATTTTCCTTTCAGTTCCAAGGATCTTGATGATTCCAAATGTTGTCCCAATTTGTGACTGATACGTGGAGGTTGTCGTAGCACTATTTATGTTTCAGAAATATTTAACAAGTGGTATATGCAACGCAGAGGCATTGTGAGCCACTAAATTTTTCGTCACTGTGGCATTAGAATATAATAAGTCCCTTTAGCTTTGTAAATATAGTACCTATCTTAAAGTGTCTCCACTAGTTGGAGAAATGTGGGCCTCCTCCTCCCCTTACAGCCCTCCTTCCCTCACCGAATGAGCTCCCTGCGGCAATTGCGACCTACGCTACCGTCCTCAACACGCGTTTTTAAGACATATGCCACTGCAAATGATACTTCCTAACACATTATTCGCAGTTGTTCCTTGTGGATTCTAAATTCTCCTTTCAGTTCCAAGGATCTTGATGATTCCAAAAGCTGTCGCAATGAGTGACTGATACATGGAGGTTGTCGTAACACTATTTATGTTTCAGAAATAGTTAACAAGTGGTATATGCAACGCAGAGGCATTGTGAGCCACAAACTTTTTCGTCACTGTGGCATTAGAATGTAATAAGTCCCTTTAGCTTTGTATATAAAGAACCTATCTTAACATTTCTACACTCGTTGGAGAAATGTGGGCCTCCTCCTCCCCTTACAGCCCTCCTTCCCTCACCGAATGAGCCTTCTGCGGCAATTGCGAACACCCAACCGTCCTAAACACGCGTTTTTAAGACATATGCCACTGCAAATGATATTTCCTAACACATTATTCGCAGTTGTTCCTTGTGGGTTCTAAATTTTCCTTTCAGTTCCAAGGATCTTGATGATTCCAACAGTTGTCGCAATGTGTGACTGATACATGGAGGTTGTCGTAGCACTATTTATGTTTCAGAAATATTTAACAAGTGGTATATGCAACGCAGAGGCATTGTGAGCCACAAAATTTTTCGTCACTGTGGCATTAGAATGTAGTAAGTCCCGTTAACTATGTAAATAAAGAACCTATCTTAACATTTCTATACTCGTGGGGGAAATGTGGGCTTCCTCCTCCCCTTACTGCCCTCCTTCCCTCTCCGAATGAGCTCTCTGTGGCATTTGCGACCTACGCTACCGTCCTAAACACGCGTTTTTAAGACATATGCCACTGCAAACGATACTTCCTAACACATTATTCGCAGTTGTTCCTTGTGGGTTCTAAATTTTCCTTTCAGTTCCAAGGATCTTGATGATTCCGAAAATTGTCGCAATGTGTGACTGATACATGGAGGTTGTCGTAGCACTATTTATCTTTCAGAAATATTTAACAAGTGGTATATGCAACGCAGAGGCATTGTGAGCCACAAAATTTTTCGTCACAGTGGCATTAGAATGTAGTAAGTCCCGTTAACTATGTAAATAAAGAACCTATCTTAACATTTCTATACTCGTGGGGGAAATGTGGGCTTCCTCCTCCCCTTACTGCCCTCCTTCCCTCTCCGAATGAGCTCTCTGTGGCATTTGCGACCTACGCTACCGTCCTAAACACGCGTTTTTAAGACATATGCCACTGCAAATGATATTTCCTAACACATTATTCGCAGTTGTTCCTTGTGGGTTCTAAATTTTCCTTTCAGTTCCAAGGATCTTGATGATTCCGAAAATTGTCGCAATGTGTGACTGATACATGGAGGTTGTCGTAGCACTATTTATCTTTCAGAAATATTTAACAAGTGGTATATGCAACGCAGAGGCATTGTGAGCCACAAAATATTTCGTCACTGTGGCATTAGAATGTAACAAGTCCCTTTAGCTTTGTAAATATAGTACCTATCTAAAAAATTTTCCACTAGTTGGAGAAATGTGGGCCTCCTCCTCCCCTTACAGCCCTCCTTCCCTCTCCGAATGAGCTCTCTGCGGCACTTGCGACCAACCCAACCGTCCTAAACCCGCGTTCTTAAGACATATGCCACTGCAAATGATACTTCCTAACACATTATTCGCAGTTTTTCCTTGTGGGTTCTAAATTTTCCTTTCAGTTCCAAGGATCTTGATGATTCCAAAAGTTGTCGCAATGTGTGACTGATACTTGGAGGTTGTCGTAGCACTATTTGTGTTTCAGAAATATTTAACAAGTGGTATATGCAACGCAGAGGCATTGTGAGCCACAAAATTTTTCGTCACTGTGGCATTACAGTGTAATAACTCCACTTAACTTTGTAAGTATAGTACCTATCTTAAAATTTCTCCACTAGTTGAAGAAATGTGGACCTCCTCCTCCCCTTACAGCCCTCCTTCCCTCTCCGAATGAGCCTTCTGCGGAAATTGCGACCTACGCAACCGTCCTAAACACGCGTTTTTAAGGCATATCCCACTGCAAATGATACTTCCTAACACATTATTCGCAGTTGTTCCTTGTGGGTTCTAAATTTTCCTTTCAGTTCCAAGGATCTTGATGATTCCAAAAGTTGTCGCAATGTCTGACTGATACATGGAGGTTGTCGTAGCACTATTTATGTTTCAGAAATATTTAACAAGTGGTATATGCAACGCAGAGGCATTGTGAGCCACAAAATTTTTCGTCACTGTGGCATTAGAATGTAATAAGTCCACTTAACTTTGTAAGTATAGTAGCTATCTTAAAATTTCTAAACTAGTTGAAGAAATGTGGACCTCCTCCTCCCCTTACAGCCTTCCTTCCCTCTCCGAATGAGCCTTCTGCGGAAATTGCGACCTACGCAACCGTCGTAAACACGCGTTTTTAAGGCATATGCCACTGCAAATGATACTTCCTAACACATTATTCGCAGTTGTTCCTTGTGGGTTCTAAATTTTCCTTTCAGTTCCAAGGATCTTGATGATTCCAAAAGTTGTCGCAATGTCTGACTGATACATGGAGGTTGTCGTAGCACTATTTATGTTTCAGAAATATTTAACAAGTGGTATATGCAACGCAGAGGCATTGTGAGCCACAAAATTTTTCGTCACTGTGGCATTAGAATGTAATAAGTCCCTTTAGCTTTGTAAATAAAGAACCTATCTTAACATTTCTACACTCGTTGGAGAAATGTGTGCCTCCTCCTCCCCTTACAGCCCTCCCACCCTCACCGAATGAGCCTTCTGCGGCAATTGCGACCACCCAACCGTCCTAAACATGCGTTTTTAAGACATATGCCACTGCAAATGATATTTCCTAACACATTATTCGCAGTTGTTCCTTGTGGGTTCTAAATTTTCCTTTCAGTTCCAAGGATCTTGATGATTCCAAAAGTTGTCGCAATGTGTGACTGGTACATGGACGTTGTCGTAGCACTATTTATGTTTCAGAAATATTTAACAAGTGGTATATGCAACGCAGAGGCATTGTGAGCCACAAAATTTTTCGTCACTGTGGCATTAGAATGTAATAAGTGCCTTTAACTTTGTAAATAAAGAACCTATCTTAACATTTCTATACTCGTTGGAGAAATGTGGGCCTCCTCCTCCCCTTACAGCCCTCCCACCCTCACCGAATGAGCCTTCTGCGGCAATTGCGACCACCCAACCGTCCTAAACACGCGTTTTTAAGACATATGCCACTGCAAATGATATTTCCTAACACATTATTCGCAGTTGTTCCTTGTGGGTTCTAAATTTTCCTTTCAGTTCCAAGGATCTTGATGATTCCAAAAGTTGTCGCAATGTGTGACTGGTACATGGACGTTGTCGTAGCACTATTTATGTTTCAGAAATATTTAACAAGTGGTATATGCAACGCAGAGGCATTGTGAGCCACAAAATTTTTCGTCACTGTGGCATTAGAATGTAATAAGTGCCTTTAACTTTGTAAATAAAGAACCTATCTTAACATTTCTATACTCGTTGGAGAAATGTGGTCCTCCTCCTCCCCTTACAGCCCTCCCACCCTCACCGAATGAGCCTTCTGCGGCAATTGCGACCACCCAACCGTCCTAAACACGCGTTTTTAAGACATATGCCACTGCAAATGATATTTCCTAACACATTATTCGCAGTTGTTCCTTGTGGGTTCTAAATTTTCCTTTCAGTTCCAAGGATCTTGATGATTCCAAAAGTTGTCGCAATGTGTGACTGGTACATGGACGTTGTCGTAGCACTATTTATGTTTCAGAAATATTTAACAAGTGGTATATGCAACGCAGAGGCATTGTGAGCCACAAAATTTTTCGTCACTGTGGCATTAGAATGTAATAAGTGCCTTTAACTTTGTAAATAAAGAACCTATCTTAACATTTCTATACTCGTTGGAGAAATGTGGGCCTCCTCCTCCCCTTACAGCCCTCCCACCCTCACCGAATGAGCCTTCTGCGGCAATTGCGACCACCCAACCGTCCTAAACACGCGTTTTTAAGACATATGCCACTGCAAATGATATTTCCTAACACATTATTCGCAGTTGTTCCTTGTGGGTTCTAAATTTTCCTTTCAGTTCCAAGGATCTTGATGATTCCAAAAGTTGTCGCAATGTGTGACTGGTACATGGACGTTGTCGTAGCACTATTTATGTTTCAGAAATATTTAACAAGTGGTATATGCAACGCAGAGGCATTGTGAGCCACAAAATTTTTCGTCACTGTGGCATTAGAATGTAATAAGTGCCTTTAACTTTGTAAATAAAGAACCTATCTTAACATTTCTATACTCGTTGGAGAAATGTGGGCCTCCTCCTCCCCTTACAGCCCTCCCACCCTCACCGAATGAGCCTTCTGCGGCAATTGCGACCACCCAACCGTCCTAAACACGCGTTTTTAAGACATATGCCACTGCAAATGATATTTCCTAACACATTATTCGCAGTTGTTCCTTGTGGGTTCTAAATTTTCCTTTCAGTTCCAAGGATCTTGATGATTCCAAAAGTTGTCGCAATGTGTGACTGGTACATGGACGTTGTCGTAGCACTATTTATGTTTCAGAAATATTTAACAAGTGGTATATGCAACGCAGAGGCATTGTGAGCCACAAAATTTTTCGTCACTGTGGCATTAGAATGTAATAAGTGCCTTTAACTTTGTAAATAAAGAACCTATCTTAACATTTCTATACTCGTTGGAGAAATGTGGGCCTCCTCCTCCCCTTACAGCCCTCCCACCCTCACCGAATGAGCCTTCTGCGGCAATTGCGACCACCCAACCGTCCTAAACACGCGTTTTTAAGACATATGCCACTGCAAATGATATTTCCTAACACATTATTCGCAGTTGTTCCTTGTGGGTTCTAAATTTTCCTTTCAGTTCCAAGGATCTTGATGATTCCAAAAGTTGTCGCAATGTGTGACTGGTACATGGACGTTGTCGTAGCACTATTTATGTTTCAGAAATATTTAACAAGTGGTATATGCAACGCAGAGGCATTGTGAGCCACAAAATTTTTCGTCACTGTGGCATTAGAATGTAATAAGTGCCTTTAACTTTGTAAATAAAGAACCTATCTTAACATTTCTATACTCGTTGGAGAAATGTGGGCCTCCTCCTCCCCTTACAGCCCTCCCACCCTCACCGAATGAGCCTTCTGCGGCAATTGCGACCACACAACCGTCCTAAACACGCGTTTTTAAGACATATGCCACTGCAAATGATATTTCCTAACACATTATTCGCAGTTGTTCCTTGTGGGTTCTAAATTTTCCTTTCAGTTCCAAGGATCTTGATGATTCCAAAAGTTGTCGCAATGTGTGACTGGTACATGGACGTTGTCGTAGCACTATTTATGTTTCAGAAATATTTAACAAGTGGTATATGCAACGCAGAGGCATTGTGAGCCACAAAATTTTTCGTCACTGTGGCATTAGAGTGTAATAAGTCCCTTTAGCTTTGTAAATATAGTACCTATCTTAAAATTACTCCACTAGTTGGAGAAATGTGGGCCGCCTCCTCCCCTTACAGCCCTCCTTCCCTCTCCGAATGAGCTCTCTGCGGCACTTGCAACCTACGCTACCGTCCTAAACACGCATTTTTAAGACATATGCCACTGCAAATGATACTTCCTAACACATTATTCGCAGTTGTTCCTTGTGGGTTCTAAATTTTCCTTTCAGTTCCAAGGATCTTGATGATTCCAAAAGTTGTCGCAATGTGTGACTGGTACATGGACGTTGTCGTAGCACTATTTATGTTTCAGAAATATTTAACAAGTGGTATATGCAACGCAGAGGCATTGTGAGCCACAAAATTTTTCGTCACTGTGGCATTAGAATGTAATAAGTGCCTTTAACTTTGTAAATAAAGAACCTATCTTAACATTTCTATACTCGTTGGAGAAATGTGGGCCTCCTCCTCCCCTTACAGCCCTCCTTCCCTCTGCGAATGAGCCTTCTGCGGCACTTGCGACCTACGCAACCGTCCTAAACACGCGTTTTTAAGACATATTCCACTGCTAATGATACTTCCTAAAACATTATTCGCAGTTGTTCCCTGTGGGGTCTAAATTTTCCTTTCAGTTCCAAGGATCTTCATGATTCCGAAAACTGTCGCAATGTGTGACTGATACTTGGAGGTTGTCGTAGCACTATTTATCTTTCAGAAATATTTAACAAGTGGTATATGCAACGCAGAGGCATTGTGAGCCACAAAATTTTTCGTCACTGTGGCATTAGAATGTAATTAGTCCCTTTAGCTTTGTAAATATAGTACCTATCTTAAAAATTTTTCCACTAGTTGGAGAAATGTGGGCCTCCTCCTCCCCTTACAGCCCTCCTTCCCTCTCCGAATGAGATCTCTGCGGCACTTGCGACCTACCCAACCGTCCTAAACACGCGTTTTTAAGACATATGCCACTGCAAATGATACTTCCTAACACATTATTCGCAGTTTTTCTTTGTGGGTTCTAAATTTTCCTTTCAGTTCCAAGGATCTTGATGATTCCAAAAGTTGTCGCAATGTGTGACTGATTCTTGGAGGTTGTCGTAGCACTATTTATGTTTCAGAAATATTTAACAAGTGGTATATGCAACGCAGAGGCATTGTGGGCCACAAAATTTTTCGTCACTGTGGCATTAGAATGTAATAAGTCCACTTAACTTTGTAAGTGTAGTAGCTATCTTAAAATTTCTAAACTAGTTGAAGAAATGTGGACCTCCTCCTCCCCTCACAGCCCTCCTTCCCTCTCCGAATGAGCCTTCTGCGGAAATTGCGACCTACGCAACCGTCGTAAACACGCGTTATTAAGGCATATGCCACTGCAAATGATACTTCCTAACACATTATTCGCAGTTGTTCCTTGTGGATTCTAAATTCTCCTTTCAGTTCCAAGGATCTTGATGATTCCAAAAGCTGTCGCAATGAGTGACTGATACATGGAGGTTGTCGTAACACTATTTATGTTTCAGAAATAGTTAACAAGTGGTATATGCAACGCAGAGGCATTGTGAGCCACAAACTTTTTCGTCACTGTGGCATTAGAATGTAATAAGTGCCTTTAACTTTGTAAATAAAGAACCTATCTTAACATTTCTATACTCGTTGGAGAAATGTGGGCCTCCTCCTCCCCTTACAGCCCTCCCACCCTCACCGAATGAGCCTTCTGCGGCAATTGCGACCACCCAACCGTCCTAAACACGCGTTTTTAAGACATATGCCACTGCAAATGATATTTCCTAACACATTATTCGCAGTTGTTCCTTGTGGGTTCTAAATTTTCCTTTCAGTTCCAAGGATCTTGATGATTCCAAAAGTTGTCGCAATGTGTGACTGGTACATGGACGTTGTCGTAGCACTATTTATGTTTCAGAAATATTTAACAAGTGGTATATGCAACGCAGAGGCATTGTGAGCCACAAAATTTTTCGTCACTGTGGCATTAGAATGTAATAAGTGCCTTTAACTTTGTAAATAAAGAACCTATCTTAACATTTCTATACTCGTTGGAGAAATGTGGGCCTCCTCCTCCCCTTACAGCCCTCCCACCCTCACCGAATGAGCCTTCTGCGGCAATTGCGACCACCCAACCGTCCTAAACACGCGTTTTTAAGACATATGCCACTGCAAATGATATTTCCTAACACATTATTCGCAGTTGTTCCTTGTGGGTTCTAAATTTTCCTTTCAGTTCCAAGGATCTTGATGATTCCAAAAGTTGTCGCAATGTGTGACTGGTACATGGACGTTGTCGTAGCACTATTTATGTTTCAGAAATATTTAACAAGTGGTATATGCAACGCAGAGGCATTGTGAGCCACAAAATTTTTCGTCACAGTGGCATTAGAATGTAATAAGTGCCTTTAACTTTGTAAATAAAGAACCTATCTTAACATTTCTATACTCGTTGGAGAAATGTGGGCCTCCTCCTCCCCTTACAGCCCTCCCACCCTCACCGAATGAGCCTTCTGCGGCAATTGCGACCACCCAACCGTCCTAAACACGCGTTTTTAAGACATATGCCACTGCAAATGATATTTCCTAACACATTATTCGCAGTTGTTCCCTGTGGGTTCTAAATTTTCCTTTCAGTTCCAAGGATCTTGATGATTCCAAAAGTTGTCGCAATGTGTGACTGGTACATGGACGTTGTCGTAGCACTATTTATGTTTCAGAAATATTTAACAAGTGGTATATGCAACGCAGAGGCATTGTGAGCCACAAAATTTTTCGTCACTGTGGCATTAGAATGTAATAAGTGCCTTTAACTTTGTAAATAAAGAACCTATCTTAACATTTCTATACTCGTTGGAGAAATGTGGGCCTCCTCCTCCCCTTACAGCCCTCCCACCCTCACCGAATGAGCCTTCTGCGGCAATTGCGACCACCCAACCGTCCTAAACACGCGTTTTTAAGACATATGCCACTGCAAATGATATTTCCTAACACATTATTCGCAGTTGTTCCTTGTGGGTTCTAAATTTTCCTTTCAGTTCCAAGGATCTTGATGATTCCAAAAGTTGTCGCAATGTGTGACTGGTACATGGACGTTGTCGTAGCACTATTTATGTTTCAGAAATATTTAACAAGTGGTATATGCAACGCAGAGGCATTGTGAGCCACAAAATTTTTCGTCACTGTGGCATTAGAGTGTAATAAGTCCCTTTAGCTTTGTAAATATAGTACCTATCTTAAAATTACTCCACTAGTTGGAGAAATGTGGGCCGCCTCCTCCCCTTACAGCCCTCCTTCCCTCTCCGAATGAGCTCTCTGCGCCACTTGCAACCTACGCTACCGTCCTAAACACGCATTTTTAAGACATATGCCACTGCAAATGATACTTCCTAACACATTATTCGCAGTTGTTCCTTGTGGGTTCTAAATTTTCCTTTCAGTTCCAAGGATCTTGATGATTCCAAAAGTTGTCGCAATGTGTGACTGGTACATGGACGTTGTCGTAGCACTATTTATGTTTCAGAAATATTTAACAAGTGGTATATGCAACGCAGAGGCATTGTGAGCCACAAAATTTTTCGTCACTGTGGCATTAGAATGTAATAAGTGCCTTTAACTTTGTAAATAAAGAACCTATCTTAACATTTCTATACTCGTTGGAGAAATGTGGGCCTCCTCCTCCCCTTACAGCCCTCCTTCCCTCTGCGAATGAGCCTTCTGCGGCACTTGCGACCTACGCAACCGTCCTAAACACGCGTTTTTAAGACATATTCCACTGCTAATGATACTTCCTAAAACATTATTCGCAGTTGTTCCCTGTGGGGTCTAAATTTTCCTTTCAGTTCCAAGGATCTTCATGATTCCGAAAACTGTCGCAATGTGTGACTGATACTTGGAGGTTGTCGTAGCACTATTTATCTTTCAGAAATATTTAACAAGTGGTATATGCAACGCAGAGGCATTGTGAGCCACAAAATTTTTCGTCACTGTGGCATTAGAATGTAATTAGTCCCTTTAGCTTTGTAAATATAGTACCTATCTTAAAAATTTTTCCACTAGTTGGAGAAATGTGGGCCTCCTCCTCCCCTTACAGCCCTCCTTCCCTCTCCGAATGAGATCTCTGCGGCACTTGCGACCTACCCAACCGTCCTAAACACGCGTTTTTAAGACATATGCCACTGCAAATGATACTTCCTAACACATTATTCGCAGTTTTTCTTTGTGGGTTCTAAATTTTCCTTTCAGTTCCAAGGATCTTGATGATTCCAAAAGTTGTCGCAATGTGTGACTGATTCTTGGAGGTTGTCGTAGCACTATTTATGTTTCAGAAATATTTAACAAGTGGTATATGCAACGCAGAGGCATTGTGGGCCACAAAATTTTTCGTCACTGTGGCATTAGAATGTAATAAGTCCACTTAACTTTGTAAGTATAGTAGCTATCTTAAAATTTCTAAACTAGTTGAAGAAATGTGGACCTCCTCCTCCCCTCACAGCCCTCCTTCCCTCTCCGAATGAGCCTTCTGCGGAAATTGCGACCTACGCAACCGTCGTAAACACGCGTTATTAAGGCATATGCCACTGCAAATGATACTTCCTAACACATTATTCGCAGTTGTTCCTTGTGGATTCTAAATTCTCCTTTCAGTTCCAAGGATCTTGATGATTCCAAAAGCTGTCGCAATGAGTGACTGATACATGGAGGTTGTCGTAACACTATTTATGTTTCAGAAATAGTTAACAAGTGGTATATGCAACGCAGAGGCATTGTGAGCCACAAACTTTTTCGTCACTGTGGCATTAGAATGTAATAAGTCCCTTTAGCTTTGTATATAAAGAACCTATCTTAACATTTCTACACTCGTTGGAGAAATGTGGGCCTCCTCCTCCCCTTACAGCCCTCCTTCCCTCACCGAATGAGCCTTCTGCGGCAATTGCGACCACCCAACCGTCCTAAACACGCGTTTTTAAGACATATGCCACTGCAAATGATATTTCCTAACACATTATTCGCAGTTGTTCCTTGTGGGTTCTAAATTTTCCTTTCAGTTCCAAGGATCTTGATGATTCCAACAGTTGTCGCAATGTGTGACTGATACATGGAGGTTGTCGTAGCACTATTTATGTTTCAGAAATATTTAACAAGTGGTATATGCAACGCAGAGGCATTGTGAGCCACAAAATTTTTCGTCACTGTGGCATTAGAATGTAACAAGTCCCTTTAGCTTTGTAAATATAGTACCTATCTAAAAATTTTTCCACTAGTTGGAGAAATGTGGGCCTCCTCCTCCCCTTACAGCCCTCCTTCCCTCTCCGAATGAGCTCTCTGCGGCACTTGCGACCAACCCAACCGTCCTAAACACGCGTTCTTAAGACATATGCCACTGCAAATGATACTTCCTAACACATTATTCGCAGTTTTTCCTTGTGGGTTCTAAATTTTCCTTTCAGTTCCAAGGATCTTGATGATTCCAAAAGTTGTCGCAATGTGTGACTGATACTTGGAGGTTGTCGTAGCACTATTTGTGTTTCAGAAATATTTAACAAGTGGTATATGCAACGCAGAGGCATTGTGAGCCACAAAATTTTTCGTCACTGTGGCATTACAGTGTAATAACTCCACTTAACTTTGTAAGTATAGTACCTATCTTAAAATTTCTCCACTAGTTGAAGAAATGTGGACCTCCTCCTCCCCTTACAGCCCTCCTTCCCTCTCCGAATGAGCCTTCTGCGGAAATTGCGACCTACGCAACCGTCCTAAACACGCGTTTTTAAGGCATATCCCACTGCAAATGATACTTCCTAACACATTATTCGCAGTTGTTCCTTGTGGGTTCTAAATTTTCCTTTCAGTTCCAAGGATCTTGATGATTCCAAAAGTTGTCGCAATGTCTGACTGATACATGGAGGTTGTCGTAGCACTATTTATGTTTCAGAAATATTTAACAAGTGGTATATGCAACGCAGAGGCATTGTGAGCCACAAAATTTTTCGTCACTGTGGCATTAGCTTTGTAAATATAGTACCTATCTTAAAATTTCTCCACTAGTTGGAGAAATGTGGGCCTCCTCCTCCCCTTACAGCCCTCCTTCCCTCTCCGAATGAGCTCTCTGCGGCACTTGCAACCTACGCTACCGTCCTAAACACGCATTTTTAAGACATATGCCACTGCAAATGATACTTCCTAACACATTATTCGCAGTTGTTCCTTGTGGGTTCTAAATTTTCCTTTCAGTACCAGAGGATCTTGATGATTCCAACAGTTGTCGCAATGTGTGACTGATACTTGGAGGTTGTCGTAGCACTATTTATGTTTCAGAAATATTTAACAAGTGGTATATGCAACGCAGAGGCTTTGTGAGCCACAAAATTTTACGTCACTGTGGCATTAGAATGTAATAAGTCCCTTTAGCTTTGTAAATAAAGAACCTATCTTAACATTTCTATACTCGTTGGAGAAATGTGGGCCTCCTCCTCCCCTTACAGCCCTCCTTCCCTCTGCGAATGAGCCTTCTGCGGCACTTGCGACCTCTGCAACCGTCCTAAACACGCGTTTTTAAGACATATTCCACTGCAAATGATACTTCCTAACACATTATTCGCAGTTGTTCCTTGTGGGGTCTAAATTTTCCTTTCAGTTCCAAGGATCTTGATGATTCCGAGAACTGTCGCAATGTGTGACTGATACTTGGAGGTTGTCGTAGCACTATTTATCTTTCAGAAATATTTAACAAGTGGTATATGCAACGCAGAGGCATTGTGAGCCACAAAATTTTTCGTCACTGTGGCATTAGAATGTAATAAATCCCTTTAGCTTTGTAAATATAGTACCTATCTTAAAATTTCTCCGCTAGTTGGAGAAATGTGGGATTCCTCCTCCCCTTACAGCCCTCCTTCCCTCTGAGAATGAGCTCTCTGCGGCACTTGCGACCTACGCTACCGTCCTAAACACGCGTTTTTAAGACATGTGCCACTGCAAATGATACTTCCTAACACATTATTCGCAGTTGTTCCTTGTGGGTTCTACATTTTCCTTTCAGTTCCAAGGATCTTGATGATTCCAAAAGTTGTCGCAATGTGTGACTGATACATGGAGGTTGTCGTAGCACTATTTGTGTTTCAGAAATATTTAACAAGTGGTATATGCAACGGAGAGGCATTGTGAGCCACAAAATTTTTCGCCATTGTGGCATAAGAATGTAATGAGTCCCTTTAGCTTTGTAAATACAGTACCTATGTTAAAATTTCTTCACTAGTTGCAGAAATGTGGGCCTCCTCCTCCCCTTACAGCCCTCCTTCCCTCTCCGAATGAACGCTCTGCGGGAATTGCGACCTACGCTGCCGTCCTAAACACGCGTTTTTAAGACATATGCCACTGCAAATGATACTTCCTAACACATTATTAGCCATTGTTCCTTGTGGATTATAAATTTTCCTTTCAGTTCCAAGGATCTTGATGATTCCAAAAGTTGTCGCAATGTGTGACTGATACATGGAGATTGTCGTAGCACTATTAATGTTTCAGAAATATTTAACAAGTGGTATATCCAACGCAGAGGCATTGTGAGCCACAAAATTTTTCGTCACTGTGGCATTAGAATGTAATAAGTTCCTTTAGCTTTGTAAATATAGTACCTATCTTAAAGTGTCTCCACTAGTTGGAGAAATGTGGGCCTCCTCCTCCCCTTACAGCCCTCCTTCCTCTCTCCGAATGAGCTCTCTGCGGCACTTGCGACCTACGCTACCGTCCTAAACACGCGTTTTTAAGACATATGCCACCGCAAATGATTCTTCCTAACACATTATTCGCAGTTGTTCCTTGTGGGTTCTAAATTTTCCCTTCAGTTCCAAGGATCTTGATGATTCCAAAAGTTGTCGCATTTTGTGACTAATACATGGAGGTTGTCGTAGAACTATTTATGTTTCGGAAATATTTAACAAGTGGTATATGCAACCCAGAGGCATTGTGAGCCACAAAATCTTTCGCTACTGTGGCATTAGAATGTAATAAGTCCCTTTAGCTTTGTAAATATAGTACCTATCTTAAAATTTCTCCACTAGTTGGAGAAATGTGGGGCTCCTCCTCCCCTTACAGCCCTCCTTCCCTCTCCGAATGAGCCTTCTGCGGAAATTGCGACCTACGCAACCGTCGTAAACACGCGTTTTTAAGGCATATGCCACTGCAAATGATACTTCCAAACACATTATTCGCAGTTGTTCCTTGTGGGTTCTAAATTTTCCTTTCAGTTCCAAGGATCTTGATGATTCCAAAAGTTGTCGCAATGTGTGACTGATACATGGAGGTTGTCGTAGCACTATTTATGTTTCAGAAATATTCAACAAGTGGTATATGCAACGCAGAGGCACTGTGAGCCACAAAATTTTTCGTCACTGTGGCATTAGAATGTAATAAGTCCCTTTAGCTTTGTAAATAAAGAACCTATCTTAACATTTCTACACTCGTTGGAGAAATGTGGGCCTCCTCCTCCCCTTACAGCGTTCCTTCCCTCACCGAATGAGCCTTCTGCGGCAATTGCGACCTACCCAGCCGTCCTAAACACGCGTTTTTAAGACATATGCCACTGCAAATGATATTTCCTAACACATTATTCGCAGTTGTTCCTTGTGGGTTCTAAATTTTCCTTTCAGTTCCAAGGATCTTGATGATTCCAAATGTTGTCGCAATTTGTGACTGATACATGGAGGTTGTCGTAGCACTATTTATGTTTCAGAAATATTTAACAAGTGGTATATGCAACGCAGAGGCATTGTGAGCCACCAAATTTTTCGTCACTGTGGCATTAGAATATAATAAGTCCCTTTAGCTCTGTAAATATAGTACCTATCTTAAAGTGTCTCCACTAGTTGGAGAAATGTGGGCCTCCTCCTCCCCTTACAGCCCTCCTTCCCTCACCGAATGAGCTCCCTGCGGCAATTGCGACCTACGCTACCGTCCTCAACACGCGTTTTTAAGACATATGCCACTGCAAATGATACTTCCTAACACATTGTTCGCAGTTGTTCCTTGTGGATTCTAAATTCTCCTTTCAGTTCCAAGGATCTTGATGATTCCAAAAGCTGTCGCAATGAGTGACTGATACATGGAGGTTGTCGTAACAGTATTTATGTTTCAGAAATATTTAACAAGTGGTATATGCAACGCTGAGGCATCGTGAGCCACAAAATTTTTCGTCACTGTGGCATTAGAATGTAATAAATCCCTTTAGCTTTGTAAATATAGTACCTATCTTAAAATTTCTCCACTAGTTGGAGAAATGTGGGATTCCTCCTCCCCTTACAGCCCTCCTTCCCTCTGAGAATGAGCTCTCTGCGGCACTTGCGACCTACGCTACCGTCCTAAACACGCGTTTTTAAGACATATGCCACTGCAAATGATACTTCCTAACACATTATTCGCCATTGTTCCTTGTGGATTCTAAATTTTCCTTTCAGTTCCAAGGATCTTGATGATTCCAAAAGTTGTCGCAATGTGTGACTAATACATGGAGGTTGTCGTAGAACTATTTATGTTTCGGAAATATTTAACAAGTGGTATATGCAACGCAGAGGCATTGTGAGCCACAAAATCTTTCGTCACTGTGGCATTAGAATGTAATAAGTCCCTTTAGCTTTGTAAATATAGTACCTATCTTAAAATTTCTCCACTAGTTGGAGAAATGTGGGGCTCCTCCTCCCCTGACAGCCCTCCTTCCCTCTCCGAATGAGCTATCTGCGGCACTTGCGACCTACGCTACCGTCCTAAACACGCGTTTTTAAGACATATGCCACTGCAAATGATTCTTCCTAACACATTATTCGCAGTTGTTCCTTGTGGGTTCTAAATTTTCCTTTCAGTTCCAAGGATCTTGATGATTCCAAAAGTTGTCGCAATGTGTGACTGATACATGGAGATTGTCGTAGCACTATTAATGTTTCAGAAATATTTAACTAGTGGTATATCCAACGCAGAGGCATTGTGAGCCACAAAATTTTTCGTCACTGTGGCATTAGAATGTAATAAGTTCCTTTAGCTTTGTAAATATAGTACCTATCTTAAAATTTCTCCACTAGTTGGAGAAATGTGGGGCTCCTCCTCCCCTTACAGCCCTCCTTCCCTCTCCGAATGAGCTATCTGCGGCACTTGCGACCTACGCTACCGTCCTAAACACGCGTTTTTAAGACATATGCCACTGCAAATGATTCTTCCTAACACATTATTCGCAGTTGTTCCTTGTGGGTTCTAAATTTTCCTTTCAGTTCCAAGGATCTTGATGATTCAAAAAGTCGTCGCAATGTGTGACTGACACATGCAGGTTGTCGTAGCACTATTTATGTTTCAGAAATATTTAACAAGTTGTATATGCAACGGAGAGCCATTGTGAGCCACAAAATTTTTCGCCATTGTGGCATTAGAATGTAATAAGTCCCTTTAGCTTTGTAAATACAGTACCTATGTTAAAATTTCTTCACTAGTTGCAGAAATGTGGGCCTCCTCCTCCCCTTACAGCACTCCTTCCCTCTCCGAATGAACTCTCTGCGGCAATTGCGACCTACGCTACCGTCCTAAACACGCGTTTTTAAGACATATGCCACTGCAAATGATACTTCCTAACACATTATTCGCCATTGTTCCTTGTGGATTCTAAATTTTCCTTTCAGTTCCAAGGATTTTGATGATTCCAAAAGTTGTCGCAATGTGTGACTGATACATGGTGATTGTCGTACCACTATTAATGTTTCAGAAATATTTAACAAGTGGTATATCCAACGCAGAGGCATTGTGAGCCACCAAATTTTTGTCACTGTGGCATTAGAATGTAATAAGTCCCTTTAGCTTTGTAAATATAGTACCTATCTTAAAATTTCTCCACTAGTTGGAGAAATGTGGACCTCCTCCTCCCCTTACAGCCCTCCTTCCCTCTCCGAATGAGCACTCTGCTACACTTGCGACCTACGCTACCGTCCTAAACACGCGTTTTTAAGACATATGCCACCGCAAATGATTCTTCCTAACACATTATTCGCAGCTGTTCCTTGTGGGTTCTAAATTTTCCTTTCAGTTCCAAGGATCTTGATGATTCCAAAAGTTGTCGCAATGTGTGACTGATACATGGAGATTGTCGTAGCACTATTAATGTTTCAGAATTATTTAACAAGTGGTATATCCAACGCAGAGGCATTGTGAGCCACAAAATTTTTCGTCACTGTGGCATTAGAATGTAATAAGTCCCTTTAGCTTTGTAAATATAGTACCTATCTTAAAATTTCTCCACTAGTTGGAGAAATGTGGACCTCCTCCTCCCCTTACAGCACTCCTTCCCTCTCCGAATGAACTCTCTGCGGCACTTGCGACCTACGCTACCGTCGTAAGCACGCGTTTTTAAGACATATGCCACTGCAAATGATACTTCCTAACACATTATTCGCCATTGTTCCTTGTGGATTCTAAATTTTCCTTTCAGTTCCAAGGATCTTGATGATTCCAAAAGTTGTCGCAATGTGTGACTGATACATGGTGATTGTCGTACCACTATTAATGTTTCAGAAATATTTAACAAGTGGTATATCCAACGCAGAGGCATTGTGAGCCACCAAATTTTTGTCACTGTGGCATTAGAATGTAATAAGTCCCTTTAGATTTGTAAATATAGTACCTATCTTAAAATTTCTCCACTAGTTGGAGAAATGTGGGGCTCCTCCTCCCCTTACAGCCCTCCTTCCCTCTCCGAATGAGCTATCTGCGGCACTTGCGACCTACGCTACCGTCCTAAACACGCGTTTTTAAGACATATGCCACTGCAAATGATTCTTCCTAACACATTATTCGCAGTTGTTCCTTGTGGGTTCTAAATTTTCCTTTCAGTTCCAAGGATCTTGATGATTCCAAAAGTCGTCGCAATGTGTGACTGACACATGCAGGTTGTCGTAGCACTATTTATGTTTCACAAATATTTAACAAGTTGTATATGCAACGGAGGGCCATTGCGAGCCACAAAATTTTTCGCCATTGTGGCATTAGAATGTAATAAGTCCCTTTAGCTTTGTAAATACAGTACCTATGTTAAAATTTCTTCACTAGTTGCAGAAATGTGGGCCTCCTCCTCCCCTTACAGCCCTCCTTCCCTCTCCGAATGAACTCTCTGCGGCAATTGCGACCTACGCTACCGTCCTAAACACGCGTTTTTAAGACATATGCCACTGCAAATGATTCTTCCTAACACATTATTCGCAGTTGTTCCTTGTGGATTCTAAATTTTCCTTTCAGTTCCAAGGATCTTGATGATTCCAAAAGTTGTCGCATTGTGTGACTAATACATGGAGGTTGTCGTAGAACTGTTTATGTTTCGGAAATATTTAACAAGTGGTATATGCAACGCAGAGGCATTGTGAGCCACAAAATCTTTCGCTACTGTGGCATTAGAATGTAATAAGTCCCTTTAGCTTTGTAAATATAGTACCTATCTTAAAATTTCTCCACTAGTTGGAGAAATGTGGGGCTCCTCCTCCCCTTACAGCCCTCCTTCCCTCTCCGAATGAGCTATCTGCGGCACTTGCGACCTACGCTACCGTCCTAAACACGCGTTTTTAAGACATATGCCACTGCAAATGATTCTTCCTAACACATTATTCGCAGTTGTTCCTTGTGGGTTCTAAATTTTCCTTTCAGTTCCAAGGATCTTGATGATTTCAAAAGTCGTCGCAATGTGTGACTGACGCATGCAGGTTGTCGTAGCACTATTTATGTTTCAGAAATATTTAACAAGTGGTATATGCAACGGAGAGCCATTGTGAGCCACAAAATTTTTCGCCATTGTGGCATTAGAATGTAATAAGTCCCTTTAGCTTTGTAAATATAGTACCTATGTTAAAATTTCTTCACTAGTTGCAGAAATGTGGGCCTCCTCCTCCTCTTACAGCCCTCCTTCCCTCTCCGAATGAACTCCCTGCGGCAATTGCGACCTACGCTACCGTCCTAAACACGCGTTTTTAAGACATATGCCACTGCAAATGATACTTCCTAACACATTATTCGCCATTGTTCCTTGTGGATTCTAAATTTTCCTTTCAGTTCCAAGGATCTTGATGATTCCAAAAGTTGTCGCAATGTGTGACTAATACATGGAGATTGTTGTAGGACTATTTATGTTTCGGAAATATTTAACAAGTGGTATATGCAACGCAGAGGCATTGTGGGCCACAAAATCTTTCGTCACTGTGGCATTAGAATGTAACAAGTCCCTTTAGCTTTGTAAATATAGTACCTATCTTAAAATTTCTCCACTACTTGGAGAAGTGTGGGGCTCCTCCTCCCCTTACAGCCCTCCTTCCCTCTCCGAATGAGCTATCTGCGGCACTTGCGACCTACGCTACCGTCCTAAACACGCGTTTTTAAGACATATGCCACTGCAAATGATTCTTCCTAACACATTATTCGCAGTTGTTCCTTGTGGGTTCTAATTTTCCTTTCAGTTCCAAGGATCTTGATGATTCCAAAAGTTGTCGCAATGTGTGACTGATACATGGTGATTGTCGTACCACTATTAATGTTTCAGAAATATTTAACAAGTGGTGTATCCAACGCAGAGGCAGCCACCAAATTTTTGTCACTGTGGCATTAGAATGTAATAAGTCCCTTTAGCTTTGTAAATATAGTACCTATCTTAAAATTTCTCCACTAGTTGGAGAAATGTGGACCTCCTCCTCCCCTTACAGCCCTCCTTCCCTCTCCGAATGAGCACTCTGCTACACTTGCGACCTACGCTACCGTCCTAAACACGCGTTTTTAAGACATATGCCACCGCAAATGATTCTTCCTAACACATTATTCGCAGTTGTTCCTTGTGGGTTCTAAATTTTCCTTTCAGTTCCAAGGATCTTGATGATTCCAAAAGTTGTCGCAATGTGTGACTGATACATGGAGATTGTCGTAGCACTATTAATGTTTCAGAAATATTTAACAAGTGGTATATCCAACGCAGAGGCATTGTGAGGCACAAAATTTTTCGTCACTGTGGCATTAGAATGTAATAAGTCCCTTTAGCTTTGTAAATATAGTACCTATCTTAAAATTTCTCCACTAGTTGGAGAAATGTGGACGTCCTCCTCCCCTTACAGCCCTCCTTCCCTCTCCGAATGAGCTCTCTGCGGCACTTGCGACCTACGTTACCCTCCTAAACACGCGTTTTTAAGACATATGCCACCGCAAATGATTCTTCCTAACACATTATTCGCAGTTGTTCCTTGTGGGTTCTAAATTTTCCTTTCAGTTCCAAGGATCTTGATGATTCCAAAAGTTGTCGCAATGTGTGACTGATACATGGAGATTGTCGTAGCACTATTAATGTTTCAGAATTATTTAACAAGTGGTATATCCAACGCAGAGGCATTGTGAGCCACAAAATTTTTCGTCACTGTGGCATTAGAATGTAATAAGTCCCTTTAGCTTTGTAAATATAGTACCTATCTTAAAATTTCTCCACTAGTTGGAGAAATGTGGACGTCCTCCTCCCCTTACAGCCCTCCTTCCCTCTCCGAATGAGCTCTCTGCGGCACTTGCGACCTACGCTACCCTCCCAAACACGCGTTTTTAAGACATATGCCACCGCAAATGATTCTTCCTAACACATTATTCGCAGTTGTTCCTTGTGGGTTCTAAATTTTCCTTTCAGTTCCAAGGATCTTGATGATTCCAAAAGTTGTCGCAATGTGTGACTGACACATGGAGATTGTCGTAGCACTATTAATGTTTCAGAATTATTTAACAAGTGGTATATCCAACGCAGAGGCATTGTGAGCCACAAAATTTTTCGTCACTGTGGCATTAGAATGTAATAAGTCCCTTTAGCTTTGTAAATATAGTACCTATCTTAAAATTTCTCCACTAGTTGGAGAAATGTGGACGTCCTCCTCCCCTTACAGCCCTCCTTCCCTCTCTGAATGGGCTCTCTGCGGCACTTGCGACCTACGCTACCCTCCTAAACACGCGTTTTTAAGACATACGCCACTGCAAATGATACTTCCTAACACATTATTCGCAGTTGTTCCTTGTGGGTTCTAAATTTTCCTTTCAGTTCCAAGGATCTTGATGATTCCAAAAGATGTCGCAATGTGTGTCTGATACATGGAGGTTGTCGTAGCACTATTTATGTTTCAGAAATATTTAACAAGTGGTATATGCAACGCAGAGGCAATTTGAGCCACACAATTTTTCGTCACTGTGGCATTAGAATGTTGTAAGTCCCTTTAGCTTTGTATATAAAGAACCTATCTTAAAATTTCTCCACTAGTTGGGGATATGTGGGCCTCCTCCTCCCCTTACAGCCCTCCTTCCGTGTTCGAATGAGCCTTCTGCGGAAATTGCGACCTACGCAATCGTCCTAAACACGCGTTTTCAAGACATATGCAACTGCAAATGATACTTCCTAGCACATTATTCGCAGTTGTTCCTTGTGGGTTCTAAATTTTCCTTTCAGTTCCAAGGATCTTGATGATTCCAAAAGTTGTCGCAATGTGTGAGTGATACGTGGAGGTCGTCGTAGCACTGTTTATGTTTCAGAAATATTTAACAAGTGGTATATGCAACGCAGATTCATTGTGAGCCACAAAATTTTTCGTCACTGTGGCATTAGAATGCAATAAATCCCTTTAGCTTTGTAAATATAGTACCTATCTTACAATTTCTCCACTAGTTGGAGAAATGTGGGCCTCCTCCTCCCCTTACAGCCCTCCTTCCCTCTCCGAATGAGCTCTATGCGGCACTTGCGACCTACCCAACCGTCCTAAACACGCGTTTTTAAGACATATGCCACTGCAAATGACACTTCCTAACACATTATTCGCAGTTGTTCCTTGTGGGTTCTAAATTTTCCGTTCAGTTCCAAGGATCTTGATGATTCCAAAAGTCGTCGCAATGTGTGACTGACACATGGAGGTTGTCGTAGCACTATTTATGTTTCAGAAGTATTTAGCAAGTGGTATATGCAACGCAGAGGCATTGTGAGTCACAAACTTTTTCGTCACTGTAGCATTAGAATGTAGTAAGTCCCTTTAGCTTCGTAAATATAGAACTTATCTTAAAATTTCTCCACTAGTTGGAGAAATGTGGGCCTCCTCCTCCCCTTACAGTCGTCCTTCCCTCTCCGAATGAGCTCTCTGCGGCACTTGCGACCTACGCTACCGTCCTAAACACGTGTTTTTAAGACATATGCCACTGCAAATGATAATTCCTAACACAATATTCGCAGTTGTGCCCTGTGGGTTCTAAATTTTCCTTTCAGTTCCAAGGATCTTGATGATTCCAAAAGTTGTCGCAATGTGTGACTGATACATGGAGATTGTCGTAGCACTATTAATGTTTCAGAATTATTTAACAAGTGGTATATCCAACGCAGAGGCATTGTGAGCCACAAAATTTTTCGTCACTGTGGCATTAGAATGTAATAAGTCCCTTTAGCTTTGTAAATATAGTACCTATCTTAAAATTTCTCCACTAGTTGGAGAAATGTGGACGTCCTCCTCCCCTTACAGCCCTCCTTCCCTCTCCGAATGAGCTCTCTGCGGCACTTGCGACCTACGCTACCCTCCTAAACACGCGTTTTTAAGACATATGCCACCGCAAATGATTCTTCCTAACACATTATTCGCAGTTGTTCCTTGTGGGTTCTAAATTTTCCTTTCAGTTCCAAGGATCTTGATGATTCCAAAAGTTGTCGCAATGTGTGACTGACACATGGAGATTGTCGTAGCACTATTAATGTTTCAGAATTATTTAACAAGTGGTATATCCAACGCAGAGGCATTGTGAGCCACAAAATTTTTCGTCACTGTGGCATTAGAATGCAATAAATCCCTTTAGCTTTGTAAATATAGTACCTATCTTAAAATTTCTCCACTAGTTGGAGAAATGTGGACGTCCTCCTCCCCTTACAGCCCTCCTTCCCTCTCTGAATGGGCTCTCTGCGGCACTTGCGACCTACGCTACCCTCCTAAACACGCGTTTTTAAGACATACGCCACTGCAAATGATACTTCCTAACACATTATTCGCAGTTGTTCCTTGTGGGTTCTAAATTTTCCTTTCAGTTCCAAGGATCTTGATGATTCCAAAAGTTGTCGCAATGTGTGTCTGATACATGGAGGTTGTCGTAGCACTATTTATGTTTCAGAAATATTTAACAAGTGGTATATGCAACGCAGAGGCAATTTGAGCCACACAATTTTTCGTCACTGTGGCATTAGAATGTTGTAAGTCCCTTTAGCTTTGTATATAAAGAACCTATCTTAAAATTTCTCCACTAGTTGGGGATATGTGGGCCTCCTCCTCCCCTTACAGCCCTCCTTCCGTGTTCGAATGAGCCTTCTGCGGAAATTGCGACCTACGCAATCGTCCTAAACACGCGTTTTCAAGACATATGCAACTGCAAATGATACTTCCTAGCACATTATTCGCAGTTGTTCCTTGTGGGTTCTAAATTTTCCTTTCAGTTCCAAGGATCTTGATGATTCCAAAAGTTGTCGCAATGTGTGAGTGATACGTGGAGGTCGTCGTAGCACTGTTTATGTTTCAGAAATATTTAACAAGTGGTATATGCAACGCAGATTCATTGTGAGCCACAAAATTTTTCGTCACTGTGGCATTAGAATGCAATAAATCCCTTTAGCTTTGTAAATATAGTACCTATCTTACAATTTCTCCACTAGTTGGAGAAATGTGGGCCTCCTCCTCCCCTTACAGCCCTCCTTCCCTCTCCGAATGAGCTCTATGCGGCACTTGCGACCTACCCAACCGTCCTAAACACGCGTTTTTAAGACATATGCCACTGCAAATGACACTTCCTAACACATTATTCGCAGTTGTTCCTTGTGGGTTCTAAATTTTCCGTTCAGTTCCAAGGATCTTGATGATTCCAAAAGTCGTCGCAATGTGTGACTGACACATGGAGGTTGTCGTAGCACTATTTATGTTTCAGAAGTATTTAGCAAGTGGTATATGCAACGCAGAGGCATTGTGAGTCACAAACTTTTTCGTCACTGTAGCATTAGAATGTAGTAAGTCCCTTTAGCTTCGTAAATATAGAACTTATCTTAAAATTTCTCCACTAGTTGGAGAAATGTGGGCCTCCTCCTCCCCTTACAGCCCTCCTTCCCTCTCCGAATGAGCTCTATGCGGCACTTGCGACCTACCCAACCGTCCTAAACACGCGTTTTTAAGACATATGCCACTGCAAATGAACTTCCTAACACATTATTCGCAGTTGTTCCTTGTGGGTTCTAAATTTTCCTTTCAGTTCCAAGGTTCTTGATGATTCCAAATGTTGTCGCAATGTGTGACTGATACATGGAGGTTGTCGTAGCACTATTTATGTTTTAGAAATATTTTACAAGTGGTGTATGCTACGCAGAGGCATTGTGAGCCACAAAATTCTTCGTCACTGTGGGAATAGAATGTAATAAGTCCCTTTAGCTTTGTATATAAAGAACCTACCTTAACATTTCTATACTCGTTGGAGAAATGTAAGCCTCCTCCTCCCCTTACAGCCCTCCTTCCTTCTCCGAATGAGCTCTCTGCGTCACTTGCGACCTACGCAACCGTCCTAAACACGCGTTTTTAAGACATTTGCCACTGCAAATGATAGTTCCTAACCCATTATTCCCAGTTGAGCCTTGTGGGTTCTAAATTTTACTTTCAGTTCCAATGATCTTGATGCTTCCAACAGTTGTCGCAATGTGTGACTGATACATGGAGGTTGTCGTAGCACTATTTATGTTTTAGAAATATTTTACAAGTGGTGTATGCTACGCAGAGGCATTGTGAGCCATCAAATTTTTCGTCACTGTGGCATTAGAATGAAATAAGTCCCTTTAAGTTTGTAAATAAAGAACCTATCTTAATATTTCTATACTCGTTGGAGAAATGTGGACCTCCTCCTCCCCTTACAGCCCTCCTTCCCTCTCCGAATGAGCTCTCTGCGTCACTTGCGACCTACGCAACCGTCCTAAACACGCGTTTTTAAGACATATGCCACTGCAAATCATTATTCGCAGTTGTTCCATGTGGGTTCTAAATTTTCCTTTCAATTCCAAGGATCTTGATGATTCCAACAGTTGTCGCATTGTGTGACTGATACATGGAGGTTGTCGTAGCACTATTTATGTTTCAGAAATATTTAACAAGTGGTATATGCAACGCAGAGGTATTGTGAGCCACAAAATTTTTCGTCACTGTGGCATTAGAATGTAATAAGTCCCTTTAGCTTTGTAAATGAAGAACCTATCTTATCATTTCTATACCCTTTCAATAAAATTCTTCAGGGTATCAGACCGCATCGTCATATGTTAAAATGCGCCAACGTTTCGGCCAGCGTTGCAGCTAGCCTTCATCAGGGCCTTACGTTAACTGCTAAATGAACACACTTGATTCCTTAAATAGCTGCACGGGAAAACCGTGTTGTTACTTGATTGGCTGTAAAAGGAGGAGGAGGAGAGGTGAAAGGTATACTTTATTGGTGTTTCCTTTATTATCTGTCATTGGCTGAAATATCTGATAATAGATAATAAAGGAAACACCAATAAAGTATACCTTCCACCCATCCTCCTCCTCCTTTTACAGCCAATCAAGTAACGACACGGTTTTCTCGTGCAGCTATTTAAGGAATCAAGTGTGTTCATTTAGCAGTTAACGTAAGGCCCTGATGAAGGCTAGCTGCAACGCTGGCCGAAACGTTGGCGCATTTTAAATTATGACGATGCGGTCTGATACCCTGAAGAATTTTATTGAAGAAGACAACGGCCGCGGAAGCCTACGCTTACATTTCTATACTCGTTGGAGAAATGTGGGCCTCCTCCTCCCCTTACAGCCCTCCTTCCTTCTCCGAATGAGCTCTCTGCGGCAATTGCGACCCACGCAACCGTACTAAACACGCGTTTTTAAGACATATGCCACTGCAAATGATACTTCCTAACACATTATTCGCAGTTGTTCCTTGTGGGTTCTAAATTTTCCTTTCAGTTCCAAGGATCTTGATGATTCCAACAGTTGTCGCAATGTGTGACTGATACATGGAGGTTGTCGTAGCACTTTCTATGTCTCAGAAATATTTAACAAGTGGTATATGCAACGCAGAGGCATTGTGAGCCACAAAATTTTTCGCCACTGTGACATTTGATTGTAATAAGTCCCTTTAGCTTTGTATATAAAGAACCTATCTTAACATTTCTATACTCGTTGGAAAATTGTGGGCCTCCTCCTCCCCTTACAGCCCTCCGTCCCTCTCCGAATGAGCTCTCTGCGCCATTTGCGACCTACCCAACCGTCCTAAACACGCGTTTTTAAGACATATGCCACTGCAAATGATAGTTCCTAACCCATTATTCCCAGTTGTTCCTTGTGGGTTCTAAATTTTCCTTTCAGTTCCAAGGATCTTGATGATTCCAACAGTTGTCGCAATGTGTGACTGATACATGGAGGTTGTCGTAGCACTTTCTATGTCTCAGAAATATTTAACAAGTGGTATATGCAACGCAGAGGCATTGTGAGCCACAAAATTTTTCGCCACTGTGACATTTGAATGTAATAAGTCCCTTTAGCTTTGTATATAAAGAACCTATCTTAACATTTCCATACTCGTTGGAGAAATGTGGGCCTCCTCCTCCCCTTACAGCCCTCCGTCCCTCTCCGAATGAGCTCTCTGCGGCACTTGCGACCTACGCAACCGTCCTAAACACGCGATTTTACGACATATGTCACTGCAAATGATAGTTCCTAACACATTATTCGCAGTTGTTCCCTGTGGGTTCTAAATTTTCCTTTCAGTTCCAAGGATCTTGATGATTCCAACAGTTGTTGCAATGTGTGACTGATACATGGAGGTTGTCGTAGCACTATTAATGTTTTAGAAATATTTTACAAGTGGTATATGCTACGCAGAGGCATTGTGAGCCACAAAATTTTTCGTCACTGTGGGAATAGAATGTAATAAGTCCCTTTAGCTTTGTATATAAAGAACCTATCTTATCATTTCTATACTCGTTGGAGAAATGTGGGCCTCCTCCTCCCCTTACAGCCCTCCGTCCCTCTCCGAATGAGCTCTCTGCGGCACTTGCGACCTACGCAACCGTCCTAAACACGCGTTTTAAGACATATGCCACTGCAAATGATAGTTCCTAACCCATTATTCCCAGTTGTTCCTTGTGGGTTCTAAATTTTCCTTTCAGTTCCAAGGATCTTGATGATTCCAACAGTTGTCGCAATGTGTGACTGATACATGGAGGTTGTCGTAGCACTATTAATGTTTTAGAAATATTTTACAAGTGGTATATGCTACGCAGAGGCATTGTGAGCCACAAAATTTTTCGTCACTGTGGCATTAGAATGTAATAAGTCCCTTTAACTTTGTAAATAAAGAACCTATCTTAACATTTCTATACTCGTTGGAAAATTGTGGGCCTCCTCCTCCCCTTACAGCCCTCCGTCCCTCTCCGAATGAGCTCTCTGCGGCACTTGCGACCTACCCAACCGTACTAAACACGCGTTTTTAAGACATATGCCACTGCAAATGATAGTTCCTAACCCATTATTCC
Source organism: Schistocerca piceifrons (assembly GCF_021461385.2). Classification (NCBI taxonomy): domain Eukaryota; kingdom Metazoa; phylum Arthropoda; class Insecta; order Orthoptera; family Acrididae; genus Schistocerca; species Schistocerca piceifrons. The sequence continues at coordinate 279,576 of NW_025728204.1, read as the reverse complement.
CAGTTGTTCCTTGTGGGTTCTAAATTTTCCTTTCAGTTCCAAGGATCTTGATGATTCCAACAGTTGTCGCAATGTGTGACTGATACATGGAGGTTGTCGTAGTACTTTCTATGTCTCAGAAATATTTAACAAGTGGTATATGCAACGCAGAGGCATTGTGAGCCACAAAATTTTTCGCCACTGTGACATTTGAATGTAATAAGTCCCTTTAGCTTTGTATATAAAGAACCTATCTTAACATTTCCATACTCGTTGGAGAAATGTGGGCCTCCTCCTCCCCTTACAGCCCTCCGTCCCTCTCCGAATGAGCTCTCTGCGGCACTTGCGACCTACGCAACCGTCCTAAACACGCGTTTTAAGACATATGCCACTGCAAATGATTGTTCCTAACCCATTATTCCCAGTTGTTCCTTGTGGGTTCTAAATTTTCCTTTCAGTTCCAAGGATCTTGATGATTCCAACAGTTGTCGCAATGTGTGACTGATACATGGAGGTTGTCGTAGCACTATTAATGTTTTAGAAATATTTTACAAGTGGTATATGCTACGCTGAGGCATTGTGAGCCACAAAATTTTTCGTCACTGTGGCATTAGAATGTAATAAGTCCCTTTAACTTTGTAAATAAAGAACCTATCTTAACATTTCTATACTCGTTGGAAAATTGTGGGCCTCCTCCTCCCCTTACAGCCCTCCGTCCCTCTCCGAATGAGCTCTCTGCGCCATTTGCGACCTACCCAACCGTACTAAACACGCGTTTTTAAGACATATGCCACTGCAAATGATACTTCCTAACACATTATTCGCAGTTGTTCCTTGTGGGTTCTAAATTTTCCTTTCAGTTCCAAGGATCTTGATGATTCCAACAGTTGTCGCAATGTGTGACTGATACATGGAGGTTGTCGTAGCACTTTCTATGTCTCAGAAATATTTAACAAGTGGTATATGCAACGCAGAGGCATTGTGAGCCACAAAATTTTTCGCCACTGTGACATTTGAATGTAATAAGTCCCTTTAGCTTTGTATATAAAGAACCTATCTTAACATTTCCATACTCGTTGGAGAAATGTGGGCCTCCTCCTCCCCTTACAGCCCTCCGTCCCTCTCCGAATGAGCTCTCTGCGGCACTTGCGACCTACGCAACCGTCCTAAACACGCGATTTTACGACATATGTCACTGCAAATGATAGTTCCTAACACATTATTCGCAGTTGTTCCCTGTGGGTTCTAAATTTTCCTTTCAGTTCCAAGGATCTTGATGATTCCAACAGTTGTCGCAATGTGTGACTGATACATGGAGGTTGTCGTAGCACTTTCTATGTCTCAGAAATATTTAACAAGTGGTATATGCAACGCAGAGGCATTGTGAGCCACAAAATTTTTCGCCACTGTGACATTTGAATGTAATAAGTCCCTTTAGCTTTGTATATAAAGAACCTATCTTAACATTTCCATACTCGTTGGAGAAATGTGGGCCTCCTCCTCCCCTTACAGCCCTCCGTCCCTCTCCGAATGAGCTCTCTGCGGCACTTGCGACCTACGCAACCGTCCTAAACACGCGTTTTTAAGACATATGTCACTGCAAATGATAGTTCCTAACACATTATTCGCAGTTGTTCCCTGTGGGTTCTAAATTTTCCTTTCAGTTCCAAGGATCTTGATGATTCCAACAGTTGTTGCAATGTGTGACTGATACATGGAGGTTGTCGTAGCACTATTAATGTTTTAGAAATATTTTACAAGTGGTATATGCTACGCAGAGGCATTGTGAGCCACAAAATTTTTCGTCACTGTGGGAATAGAATGTAATAAGTCCCTTTAGCTTTGTATATGAAGAACCTATCTTATCATTTCTATACTCGTTGGAGAAATGTGGGCCTCCTCCTCCCCTTACAGCCCTCCGTCCCTCTCCGAATGAGCTCTCTGCGGCACTTGCGACCTACGCAACCGTCCTAAACACGCGTTTTAAGACATATGCCACTGCAAATGATAGTTCCTAACCCATTATTCCCAGTTGTTCCTTGTGGGTTCTAAATTTTCCTTTCAGTTCCAAGGATCTTGATGATTCCAACAGTTGTCGCAATGTGTGACTGATACATGGAGGTTGTCGTAGCACTTTTTATGTTTCAGAAATATTTAACAAGTGGTATATGCAACGCAGAGGCATTGTGACCCACTAAATTTTTCGCCACTGTGGCATTAGAATGTAATAAGTCCCTTTAGCTTTGTATATAAAGAACCTATCTTAACATTTCTATACTCGTTGGAGAAATGTGGGCCTCCTCCTCCCCTTACAGCCCTCCGTCCCTCTCCGAATGAGCTCTCCGCGGCACTTGCGACCTACGCAACCGTCCTAAACACGCGTTTTTAAGACATATGCCACTGCAAATGATAGTTCCTAACCCATTATTCCCAGTTGTTCCTTGTGGGTTCTAAATTTTCCTTTCAGTTCCAAGGATCTTGATGATTCCAACAGTTGTCGCAATGTGTGACTGATACATGGAGGTTGTCGTAGCACTTTTTATGTTTCAGAAATATTTAACAAGTGGTATATGCAACGCAGAGGCATTGTGAGAGACAAAATTTTTCGCCACTGTGGCATTAGAATGTAATAAGTCCCTTTAGCTTTGTATATAAAGAACCTATCTTAACATTTCTATACTCGTTGGAGAAATGTGGGCCTCCTCCTCCCCTTACAGCCCTCCGTCCCTCTCCGAATGAGCTCTCTGCGGCACTTGCGACCTACGCAACCGTCCTAAACACGCGTTTTTAAGACATATGCCACTGCAAATGATAGTTCCTAACCCATTATTCCCAGTTGTTCCTTGTGGGTTCTAAATTTTCCTTTCAGTTCCAAGGATCTTGATGATTCCAACAGTTGTCGCAATGTGTAACTGATACATGGAGATTGTCATAGCACTTTTTGTGTTTCAGAAATATTTAACAAGTGGTATATGCAACGCAGAGGCATTGTGAGCCACAAAATTTTTCGCCACTGTGGCATTAGATTGTAATAAGTCCCTTTAGCTTTGTATATAAAGAACCTATCTTATCATTTCTATACTCGTTGGAGAAATGTGGGCCTCCTCCTCCCCTTACAGCCCTCCGTCCCTCTCCGAATGAGCTCTCTGCGGCACTTGCGACCTACGCTACCGTCCTAAACACGCGTTTTTAAGACATACGCCACTGCAAATGACACTTCCTAACACATTATTCCCAAATGTTCCTTGTGGGTTCTAAATTTTCCTTTCAGTTCCAAGGATCTTGATGATTCCAGCAGTTGTCGCAATGTGTGACTGATACATGGAGGTAGTCGTAGCACTTTTTATGTTTCAGAAATATTTAACAAGTGGTATATGCAACGCAGAGGCATTGTGAGCCACAAAATTTTTCGCCACTGTGGCATTAGAATGTAATAAGTCCCTTTAGCTTCGTATATAAAGAACCTATCTTAACATTTCTATACTCGTTGGAGAAATGTGGGCCTCCTCCTCCCCATACAGCCATCCGTCCCTCTCCGAATGAGCTCTCTGCGGCACTTGCGACCTATGCTACCTTTTAAACACGCGTTTTTAAGACATATGCCACTGCAAATCATACTTCCTAACCCATTATTCCCAGTTTTTCCTTGTGGGTTCTAAATTTTCCTTTCAGTTCCAAGGATCTTGATGATTCCAACAGTTGTCGCAATGTGTGACTGATACATGGAGGTTGTCGTAGCACTATTTATGTTTTAGAAATATTTTACAAGTGGTATATGCTACGCAGAGGCATTGTGAGCCACAAAATTTTTCGTCACTGTGGGAATAGAATGTAATAAGTCCCTTTAGCTTTGTATATAAAGAACCTATCTTAACATTTCTATACTCGTTGGAGAAATGTGGGCCTCCTCCTCCCCTTACAGCCCTCCGTCCCTCTCCGAATGAGCTCTCTGCGGCACTTGCGACCTACGCTACCGTCCTAAACACGCGTTTTTAAGACATACGCCACTGCAAATGACACTTCCTAACACATTATTCCCAAATGTTCCTTGTGGGTTCTAAATTTTCCTTTCAGTTCCAAGGATCTTGATGATTCCAGCAGTTGTCGCAATGTGTGACTGATACATGGAGGTAGTCGTAGCACTTTTTATGTTTCAGAAATATTTAACAAGTGGTATATGCAACGCAGAGGCATTGTGAGCCACAAAATTTTTCGCCACTGTGGCATTAGAATGTAATAAGTCCCTTTAGCGTTGTATATAAAGAACCTATCTTAACATTTCTATACTCGTTGGAGAAATGTGGGCCTCCTCCTCCCCTTACAGCCCTCCGTCCCTCTCCGAATGAGCTCTCTGCGGCACTTGCGACCTACGCAACCGTCCTAAACACGCGTTTTTAAGACATATGCCACTGCAAATCATACTTCCTAACCCATTATTCCCAGTTTTTCCTTGTGGGTTCTAAATTTTCCTTTCAGTTCCAAGGATCTTGATGATTCCAACAGTTGTCGCAATGTGTGACTGATACATGGAGGTTGTCGTAGCACTATTTATGTTTTAGAAATATTTTACAAGTGGTATATGCTACGCAGAGGCATTGTGAGCCACAAAATTTGTCGTCACTGTGGGAATAGAATGTAATAAGTCCCTTTAGCTTTGTATATAAAGAACCTATCTTAACATTTCTATACTCGTTGGAGAAATGTGGGCCTCCTCCTCCCCTTACAGCCCTCCGTCCCTCTCCGAATGAGCTCTGTGGGGCACTTGCGACCTACGCAACCGTCCTAAACACGCGTTTTTAAGACATATGCCACTGCAAATGATAGTTCCTAACCCATTATTCCCAGTTGTTCCTTGTGGGTTCTAAATTTTCCTTTCAGATCCAAGGATCTTGATGATTCCAACAGTTGTCGCAATGTGTGAGTGATACATGAAGGTTGTCGTAGCACTTTTTATGTTTCAGAAATATTTAACAAGTGGTATATGCAACGCAGAGGCATTGTGAGCCACAAAATTTTTCGTCACTGTGGGAATAGAATGTAATAAGTCCCTTTAGCTTTGTATATAAAGAACCTATCTTAACATTTCTATACTCGTTGGAGAAATGTGGGCCTCCTCCTCCTCTTACAGCCCTCCGTCCCTCTCCGAATGAGCTCTCTGCGGCACTTGCGACCTACGCTACCGTCCTAAACACGCGTTTTTAAGACATATGCCACTGCAAATGACACTTCCTAACACATTATTCCCAGTTGTTCCTTGTGGGTTCTAAATTTTCCTTTCAGTTCCAAGGATCTTGATGATTCCAGCAGTTGTCGCAATGTGTGACTGATACATGGAGGTAGTCGTAGCACTTTTTATGTTTCAGAAATATTTAACAAGTGGTATATGCAACGCAGAGGCATTGTGAGCCACAAAATTTTTCGCCACTGTGGCATTAGAATGTAATAAGTCCCTTTAGCGTTGTATATAAAGAACCTATCTTAACATTTCTATACTCGTTGGAGAAATGTGGGCCTCCTCCTCCCCTTACAGCCCTCCGTCCCTCTCCGAATGAGCTCTCTGCGGCACTTGCGACCTACGCAACCGTCCTAAACACGCGTTTTTAAGACATATGCCACTGCAAATGATAGTTCCTAACACATTATTCGCAGTTGTTCCTTGTGGGTTCTAAATTTTCCTTTCAGTTCCAAGGATCTTGATGATTCCAACAGTTGTCGCAATGTGTGACTGATACATGGAGGTTGTCGTAGCACTATTTATGTTTTAGAAATATTTTACAAGTGGTATATGCTACGCAGAGGCATTGTGAGCCACAAAATTTTTCGTCACTGTGGGAATAGAATGTAATAAGTCCCTTTAGCTTTGTATATAAAGAACCTATCTTAACATTTCTATACTCGTTGGAGAAATGTGGGCCTCCTCCTCCCCTTACAGCCCTCCGTCCCTCTCCGAATGAGCTCTGTGGGGCACTTGCGACCTACGCAACCGTCCTAAACACGCGTTTTTAAGACATATGCCACTGCAAATGATAGTTCCTAACCCATTATTCCCAGTTGTTCCTTGTGGGTTCTAAATTTTCCTTTCAGATCCAAGGATCTTGATGATTCCAACAGTTGTCGCAATGTGTGAGTGATACATGAAGGTTGTCGTAGCACTTTTTATGTTTTAGAAATATTTTACAAGTGGTATATGCAACGCAGAGGCATTGTGAGCCACAAAATTTTTCGTCACTGTGGGAATAGAATGTAATAAGTCCCTTTAGCTTTGTATATAAAGAACCTATCTTAACATTTCTATACTCGTTGGAGAAATGTGGGCCTCCTCCTCCCCTTACAGCCCTCCGTCCCTCTCCGAATGAGCTCTCTGCGGCACTTGCGACCTACGCTACCGTCCTAAACACGCGTTTTTAAGACATATGCCACTGCAAATGACACTTCCTAACACATTATTCCCAGTTGTTCCTTGTGGGTTCTAAATTTTCCTTTCAGTTCCAAGGATCTTGATGATTCCAGCAGTTGTCGCAATGTGTGACTGATACATGGAGGTTGTCGTAGCACTATTTATGTTTTAGAAATATTTTACAAGTGGTATATGCTACGCAGAGGCATTGTGAGCCACAAAATTTTTCGTCACTGTGGGAATAGAATGTAATAAGTCCCTTTAGCTTTGTATATAAAGAACCTATCTTAACATTTCTACACTCGTTGGAGAAATGTGGGCCTCCTCCTCCCCTTACAGCCCTTCGTCCCTCTCCGAATGAGCTCTGTGGGGCACTTGCGACCTACGCAACCGTCCTAAACACGCGTTTTTAAGACATATGCCACTGCAAATGATAGTTCCTAACCCATTATTCCCAGTTGTTCCTTGTGGGTTCTAAATTTTCCTTTCAGATCCAAGGATCTTGATGATTCCAACAGTTGTCGCAATGTGTGAGTGATACATGAAGGTTGTCGTAGCACTTTTTATGTTTTAGAAATATTTTACAAGTGGTATATGCAACGCAGAGGCATTGTGAGCCACAAAATTTTTCGTCACTGTGGGAATAGAATGTAATAAGTCCCTTTAGCTTTGTATATAAAGAACCTATCTTAACATTTCTATACTCGTTGGAGAAATGTGGGCCTCCTCCTCCCCTTACAGCCCTCCGTCCCTCTCCGAATGAGCTCTCTGCGGCACTAGCGACCTACGCAACCGTCCTAAACACGCGTTTTTAAGACATATGCCACTGCAAATCATACTTCCTAACCCATTATTCCCAGTTTTTCCTTGTGGGTTCTAAATTTTCCTTTCAGTTCCAAGGATCTTGATGATTCCAACAGTTGTCGCATTGTGTGACTGATACATGGAGGTTGTCGTAGCACTATTTATGTTTCAGAAATATTTAACAAGTGGTATATGCTACGCAGAGGCATTGTGAGCCATAAAATTTTTCGTCACTGTGGCATTAGAATGTAATAAGTCCCTTTAGCTTTGTTAATAAAGAACCTATCTTAACATTTCTACACTCGTTGGAGAAATGTGGGCCTCCTCCTCCCCTTACAGCCCTCCTTCCCTCTCCGAATGAGCTCTCTGTGGCACTTGCGACCTACGCTACCGTCCTAAACACGCGTTTTTAAGACATATGCCACTGCAAATAATACTTCCTAACACATTATTCGCAGTTGTTGCTTGTGGGTCCTAAATTTTCCTTTCAGTTCCAAGGATCTTGATGATTCCAAAAGTTGCTGCAATGTGTGACTGATCCATGGAGGTTGTCGTAGCACTATTTATGTTTCAGAAACATTTAACAAGTGGTATATGCAACGCAGAGGCATTGTGAGCCACAAAATTTTTCGCCACTGTGGCATTAGAATGTAATAAGTCCCTTTAGTTTTGTAAATAAAGAACCTATCTTACAATTTCTATACTCGTTGGAGAAATGTGGGCCTCCTCCTCCCCTTACAGCCCTCCTTCCCTCTCCGATTGAGCTCACTGCGGCACTTGCGACCTACCCTACCGTCCTAAACACGCGTTTTTAAGACATATGCCACTGCAAACGATACTTCCTAACACATTATTCGCAGTTATTCCTTGTGGGTTCTAAATTTTCCCTTCAGTTCCTAGGATCTTGATCATTCCAACAGTTGTCGCAATGTGTGACTGATACATGGAGGTTGTCGTAGCACTATTTGTGCTTCAGAAATTTTTAACAAGTGGTATATGCAACGCAGAGGCGTTGTGAGCCACAAAATTTTTCTTCACTGTGGCATTAGAATGTAATAAGTCCCTTTAGCTTTGTATATAAAGAACCTATCTTAACATTTCTATACTAGTTGGAGAAATGTGGGCCGCCTCCTCTCCTTACAGCCCTCCGTCCCTCTCCGAATGAGCTCTCTGCGGCACTTGCGACCTACGCAACCGTCCTAAACACGCGTTTTTAAGACATATGCCACTGCAAATGATAGTTCCTAACACATTATTCGCAGTTGTTCCTTGTGGGTTCTAAATTTTCCTTTCAGTTCCAAGGATCTTGATGACTCCAACAGTTGTCGCATTGTGTGACTGATACATGGAGGTTGTCGTAGCACTATTTATGTTTCAGAAATATTTAACAAGTGGTATATGCTACGCAGAGGCATTGTGAGCCATAAAATTTTTCGTCACTGTTCCATTAGAATGTAATAAGTCCCTTTAGCTTTGTTAATAAAGAACCTATCTTAACATTTCTACACTCGTTGGAGAAATGTGGGCCTCCTCCTCCCCTTACAGCCCTCCTTCCCTCTCCGAATGAGCTCTCTGTGGCACTTGCGACCTACGCTACCGTCCTAAACACGCGTTTTTAAGACATATGCCACTGCAAATAATACTTCCTAACACATTATTCGCAGTTGTTCCTTGTGGGTCCTAAATTTTCCTTTCAGTTCCAAGGATCTTGATGATTCCAAAAGTTGCTGCAATGTGTGACTGATCCATGGAGGTTGTCGTAGCACTATTTATGTTTCAGAAACATTTAACAAGTGGTATATGCAACGCAGAGGCATTGTGAGCCACAAAATTTTTCGCCACTGTGGCATTAGAATGTAATAAGTCCCTTTAGTTTTGTAAATAAAGAACCTATCTTACAATTTCTATACTCGTTGGAGAAATGTGGGCCTCCTCCTCCCCTTACAGCCCTCCTTCCCTCTCCGATTGAGCTCACTGCGGCACTTGCGACCTACCCTACCGTCCTAAACACGCGTTTTTAAGACATATGCCACTGCAAACGATACTTCCTAACACATTATTCGCAGTTATTCCTTGTGGGTTCTAAATTTTCCCTTCAGTTCCTAGGATCTTGATCATTCCAACAGTTGTCGCAATGTGTGACTGATACATGGAGGTTGTCGTAGCACTATTTGTGCTTCAGAAATTTTTAACAAGTGGTATATGCAACGCAGAGGCGTTGTGAGCCACAAAATTTTTCGCCACTGTGGCATTAGAATGTAATAAGTCCCTTTAGCTTTGTGAATAAAGAACCTATCTTAACATTTCTATACTAAGTTGGAGAAATGTGGGCCTCCTCCTCCCCTTACAGCCCGCCTTCCCTCTCCGAATGAGCTCTCTGCGGCACTTGCGACCTACGCTACCGTCCTAAATATGCGTTTTTAAGACATATGCCACCGCAAATGATACTTCCTAACACATTATTCGCAGTTGTTCCTTGTGGATTCTAAATTTTCCTTTCAGTTCCAAGGATCTTGATGATTCCAACAGTTGCCGCAACGTGTGACTGATACATGGAAGTTGTCATAGCACTATTCCGTTTCATAAATATTTAACAAGTGGTAAATGCAACGCAGAGGCATTGTGAGCCACAACATTTTTCGTCACTGTGGCATTAGTATGTAATAAGTCCCTTTAGCTTTGTAAATAAAGAACCTATACTAACATTTCTATACTCGTTTTAGAAATGTGGGCCTCCTCCTCCCCTTACAGCCCTCCTTCCCTCTCCGAATGAGCTCTCTGCGGCATTTGCGACCTACGCTACCGTCCTAAACACGCGTTTTTAAGACATATGCCTCTGCAAATGATATTCGCAGTTGATCCTTGTGGGTTCTAAATTTTCCTTTCAGTTCCAAGGATCTTGATGATTCCAACATTTGTCGCAATGTGTGACTGATACATGGAGGTTGTCGTGGCACTATTTATGTTTCAGAAATATTAAACAAGTGGTATATGCAACGCAGAGGCATTGTGAGCCACAAAATTTTTCGCCACTGTGGCATTAGAATGTAATAAGTCCCTTTAGCTTTGTATATAAAGAACCTATCTTAACATTTCTATACTCGTTGGAGAAATGTGGGCCTCCTCCTCCCCTTACAGCCCTCCTTCCCTCTCAGAATGAGCTCTCTGCGGCACTTGCGACATACGCAACCGTCCTAAACACGCGTTTTTAAGACATATGCCACTGCAAATGATAGTTCCTAACACATTATTCCCAATTGTTCCTTGTGGGTTCTAAATTTTCCTTTCAGTTCCAAGGATCTTGATGATTCCAACAGTTGTCGCAATGTGTGACTGATACATGGAGGTTGTCGTAGCACTATTTATGTTTTAGAAATATTTTACAAGTGGTATATGCTACGCAGAGGCATTGTGAGCCACAAAATTTTTCGTCACTGGGGAATAGAATGTAATAAGTCCCTTTAGCTTTGTATATAAAGAACCTATCTTAACATTTCTATACTCATTGGAGAAATGTGGGCCTCCTCCTCCCCTTACACCCCTCCGTCCCTCTCCAAATGAGCTCTCTGCGGCACTTGCGACCTACGCAAGCGTCCTAAACACGCGTTTTTAAGACATATGCCACTGCAAATGATAGTTCCTAACACATTATTCGCAGTTGTTCCTTGTGGGTTCTAAATTTTCCTTTCAGTTCCAAGGATCTTGATGATTCCAACAGTTGCCGCAATGTGTGACTGTTACATGGAGGTTGTCGTAACACTTTTTAAGTTTCAGAAATATTTAACAAGTGGTATATGCAATGCAGAGGCATCGTGAGCCACAAAATTTTTCGCCACTGTGGCATTAGAATGTAATAAGTCCCTTTAGCTTTGTACATAAAGAACCTATCTTAATATTTCTATACTCGTTGGAGAAATGTGGGCCTCCTCCTCCCCTTACAGCCCTCCTTCCCTCTCCGAATGAGCTCTCTGCGGCACTTGCGACATACGCTACCTTCCTAAACACGCGTTTTTAAAACATATGTCACTGCAAATGATAGTTCCTAACACATTATTCGCAGTTGTTCCTTATGGGTTCTAAATTTTCCTTTCAGTTCCAAGGATCTTGATGATTCCAACAGGTGTCGCAATGTGTGACTGATACATGGAGGTTGTCGTAACACTTTTTATGTTTTAGAAATATTTTACAAGTGGTATATACTACGCAGAGGCATTGTGAGCCACAAAATTTTTCATCACTGTGGCATTAGAATGTAATAAGTCCCTTTAGCTTTGTGTATAAAGAACCTATCTTAACATTTCTATACTAGTTGGAGAAATGTGGGCCTCCTCCTCTCCTTACAGCCCTCCGTCCCTCTCCGAATGAGCTCTCTGCGGCACTTGCGACCTACGCAACCGTCCTAAACACGCGTTTTTAAGACATATGCCACCGCAAATGATAGTTCCTAACACATTATTCGCAGTTGTTCCTTGTGGGCTCTAAATTTTCCTTTCAGTTCCAAGGATCTTGATGACTCCAACAGTTGTCGCATTGTGTGACTGATACATGGAGGTTGTCGTAGCACTATTTATGTTTCAGAAATATTTAACAAGTGGTATATGCTACGCAGAGGCATTGTGAGCCACAAAATTTTTCGTCACTGTGGCATTAGAATGTAATAAGTCCCTTTACCTTTGTTAATAAAGAACCTATCTTAACATTTCTACACTCGTTGGAGAAATGTGGGCCTCCTCCTCCCCTTACAGCCCTCCTTCCCTCTCCGAATGAGCTCTCTGTGGCACTTGCGACCTACGCTACCGTCCTAAACACGCGTTTTTAAGACATATGCCACTGCAAATAATACTTCCTAACACATTATTCGCAGTTGTTCCTTGTGGGTCCTAAATTTTCCTTTCAGTTCCAAGGATCTTGATGATTCCAAAAGTTGCTGCAATGTGTGACTGATCCATGGAGGTTGTCGTAGCACTATTTATGTTTCAGAAACATTTAACAAGTGGTATATGCAACGCAGAGGCATTGTGAGCCACAAAATTTTTCGCCACTGTGGCATTAGAATGTAATAAGTCCCTTTAGCTTTGTAAATAAAGAACCTATCTTAACATTTCTATACTCGTTGGAGAAATGTGGGCCTCCTCTTCCCCTTACAGCCCTCCTTCCCTCTCCGATTGAGCTCACTGCGGCACTTGCGACCTACCCTACCGTCCTAAACACGCGTTTTTAAGACATATGCCACTGCAAACGATACTTCCTAACACATTATTCGCAGTTATTCCTTGTGGGTTCTAAATTTTCCCTTCAGTTCCTAGGATCTTGATCATTCCAACAGTTGTCGCAATGTGTGACTGATACATGGAGGTTGTCGTAGCACTATTTGTGCTTCAGAAATTTTTAACAAGTGGTATATGCAACGCAGAGGCGTTGTGAGCCACAAAATTTTTCGCCACTGTGGCATTAGAATGTAATAAGTCCCTTTAGCTTTGTGAATAAAGAACCTATCTTAACATTTCTATACTAAGTTGGAGAAATGTGGGCCTCCTCCTCCCCTTACAGCCCTCCTTCCCTCTCCGAATGAGCTCTCTGCGGCACTTGCGACCTACGCTACCGTCCTAAATATGCGTTTTTAAGACATATGCCACCGCAAATGATACTTCCTAACACATTATTCGCAGTTGTTCCTTGTGGATTCTAAATTTTCCTTTCAGTTCCAAGGATCTTGATGATTCCAACAGTTGCCGCAATGTGTGACTGATACATGGAAGTTGTCATAGCACTATTCCGTTTCATAAATATTTAACAAGTGGTAAATGCAACGCAGAGGCATTGTGAGCCACAACATTTTTCGTCACTGTGGCATTAGAATGTAATAAGTCCCTTTAGCTTTGTAAATAAAGAACCTATATTAACATTTCTATACTCGTTTTAGAAATGTGGGCCTCCTCCTCCCCTTACAGCCCTCCTTCCCTCGCCGAATGAGCTCTCTGCTGCATTTGCGACCTACGCTACCGCCCTAAACACGCGTTTTTAAGACATATGCCTCTGCAAATGATATTCGCAGTTGATCCTTGTGGGTTCTAAATTTTCCTTTCAGTTCCAAGGATCTTGATGATTCCAACATTTGTCGCAATGTGTGACTGATACATGGAGGTTGTCGTAGCACTATTTATGTTTCAGCAATATTTAACAAGTGGTAAATGCAACGCAGAGGCATTGTGAGCCACAAAATTTTTCGTCACTGTGGCATTAGAAAGTAATAATTCCCTTTAGCTTTGTAAATAAAGAACCTATCTTAACATTTCTATGCTCGTTGGAGAAATGTGGGCCTCCTCCTCCCCTTACTGCCCTCCTTCCCTCTCCGAATGAGCTCTCTGCGGGACTTGCGACCTACGTTACCGTCCTACACACGCGTTTTTAAAACCTATGCCACTGCAAATGATACTTTCTAACACATTATTCGCAGTTGTTCCTTGTGGGTTCTAAATTTTCCTTTCAGTTCCAAGGATCTTGATGATTCCAACAGTTGTCGCAAAGTGTGACTGATACATGGAGGTTGTCGTAGCACTATTTATGTTTCAGAAATATTTAACAAGTGGTATATGCAACGCAGAGGCATTGTGAGCCACAAAATTTTTCGTCACTGTGGCATTAGAATGTAATAAGTCCCTTTGGCTTTGTAAATAAAGAACCTATCATAACATTTCTATACTCGTTGGAGAAATGTGGGCCTCTTCCTCACCTTAAAGCCCTCCACCCCTCTCCGAACGAGCTCTCTGCGGCAATTGCAACCTACGCAACCGCCCTAAACACGCGTTTTTAAGACATATGCCACCGCAAATGATACTTCCTAACACATTACTCGCAGTTGTTCCTTGTGGGTTCTAAATTTTCCTTTCAGGTCCAAGGATCTTGATGATTCCAACAGTTGTCGCAATGTGTGACTGATACATGGAGGTTGTCGTAGCACTATTTATGTTTCAGAAATATTTAACGAGTGGTATATGCAACGCAGAGGCATTGTAAGCCACAAAACTTTTCGTCACTGTGGCATTAGAATGTAATAAGTCCGTTTGGCTTTGTAAATAAAGAACCTATTTAACATTTCTATACTCGTTTTAGAAATGTGGGCCTCCTCCTCCCCTTACAGCCCTCCTTCCTTATCCGAATGAGCTCTCTGCGGCACTTGCGACCTACGCTACCGTCCTAAACACGCGTTTTTAAGACATATGCCACTGCAAATGATACTACCTAACACATTATTCGGAGTTGTTCCTTGTGGGTTCTAAATTTTCCTTTTATTTCCGGGGATCTTGATAATTCCAACAGTTGTCGCAATGTGTGACTGATTCATGGAGTTTGTCGTAGCACTATTTATGTTTCAGAAATATTTAACAAGTGGTATATGCAACGCAGAGGCATTGTGAGCCACAAAATTTTTCGTCACTGTGGCATTAGAATGTAATAAGTCCCTTTAGCTTTGTAAATAAAGAACCTATCTTAACATTTCTATACTCGTTGGAGAAATGTGGGCCTCCTCTTCCCCTTATAGCCCTCCTTCCTTCTCCAATGAGCTCTCTGCGGCACTTGCGACCTACGCAACCGTCCTAAACACGCGTTTTTAAGACATATGCCACTGTAAATGATACTTCCTATCACATTATTCGCAGTTGTTCCTTGTGGGTTCTAAATTTTCCTTTTACTTCCGGGGATCTTGATAATTCCAACAGTTGTCGCAATGTGTGACTGATACATGGAGGTTGTCGTAGCACTGTTTATGTTTCAGAAATATTGAACAAGTGGTGTATGCAACGCAGAGGCATTGTGAGCCACAAACGTTTTCGTTACTGTGGCATTAGAATGTAATAAGTCCCTCTACCTTTATAAATAAAGAACCTATTTTAATATTTCTATACTCGTAGGAGAAATGTGGGCCACCTCAGCCCCTTACAGCCCTCCTTCCCTCTCCGAATGAGCTCTCTGCGGCACATGCGACCTACGCAACCGTCCTAAACACGCGTTTTTAAGACATATGCCACTGCAAATGATACTTCTTAACACATTATTCGCAGTTGTTCCTTGTGGGTTCTAAATTTTCCTTTCAGTTCCAAGGATCTTGATGATTCCAACAGTTGTCGCAATGTGTGACTGATACATGGAGGTTGTCGTAGCACTATTTATGTTTCAGAAATATTTAGCAAGTGGTATATGCAACGCAGAGGCATTGTGAGCCACAAACTTTTTCGTCACTGTGGCATTAGAATGTAATAAGACCCTTTAGCTTTTAAAATATAGTACCTATCTTAACATGTCTATACTCGTTGGAGAAATGTGGGCCACCTCCTCCCCTTACAGCCTTCCTTCCCTCTCCGAATGAGCTCTCTGCGGCAATTGCGACCTACCCAACAGTCTTAAACACGCGTTTTTAAGACATATGCCACTGCAAAAGATACTTCCTAACACATTATTCGCAGTTGTTCCTTGTGGGTTCTAAATTTTCCTTTCAGTTCCAAGGATCTTGATGATTCCAACAGTTGTCGCAATGTGTGACTGATACATGGAGGTTGTCGTAGCACTATTTATGTTTCAGAAATATTTAACAAGTGGTATATGCAACGCAGAGGCATTGTGAGCCACAAACGTTTTCGTCACTGTGGCATTAGAATGTAATAAGTCCCTTTAGCTTTTAAAATATAGTACCTATCTTAACATTTCTATACTCGTTGGAAAAATGTGGGCCTCCTCCTCCCCTTACAGTCTTCCTTCCCTATCCGAATGAGCTCTCTGCGGCACTTGCGACCTACGCAACCGTCCTAAACACGGGTTTTTAAGACATATGCCACAGCAAAAGATACTTCCTAACACATTATTCGCAGTTGTTCCTTGTGGGTTCTAAATTTTCCTTTCAGTTCCAAGGATCTTGATGATTCCAACAGTTGTCGCAATGTGTGACTGATACATGGAGGTTGTCGTAGCACTATTTATGACTCAGAAAAATTTAACAAGTGGTATATGCAACGCAGAGGCATTGTGAGCCACAAAAGTTTTCGTCACTGTGGCATTAGAATGTAATAAGTCCCTTTAGCTTTGTAAATAAAGAACCTATCTTAACATTTCTATACTCGTTGGAGAAATGTGGGCCTCCTCCTCCCCGTACAGCCCTCCTTCCCTCTCCGAATGAGCTCTCTGCGGTACTTGCGACCTACCCAACCGTCCTAAACACGCGTTTTAAGACATATGCCACTGCAAAAGATACTTCCTAACACATTATTCGCAGTTGTTCCTTGTGGGTTCTAAATTTTCCTTTCAGTTCCAAGGATCTTGATGATTCCAACAGTTGTCGCAATGTGTGACTGATACATGGAGGTTGTCGTAGCACTATTTATGTTTCAGAAATATTTAACAAGTCGTATATGCAACGCAGAGGCATTGTGAGCCACAAAATTTTTCGTCACTGTGGCATTAGAATGTAATAAGTCCCTTTAGCTTTGTAAATAAAGAACCTAACCTAACATTTCTATACTCGTTGGAGAAATGTGTGCCTCCTCCTCCCCTTACAGCCCACCTTCCCTCTCCGAATGAGCTCTCTGCGGCAATTGCGACCTACGCAACCCTCCTAAACACGCGTTTATAAGACATATGCCACTGCAGATGATACTTCCTAACACATTATGCGGAGTTGTTCCTTGTGGGTTCTAAATTTTCCTTTCAGTTCCAAGGATCTTGATGATTCCAACAGTTGTCGCAATGTGTGACTGATACATGGAGGTTGTCGTAGCACTATTTATGTTTCGGAAATATTTAACACGTGGTATATGCAACTCAGAGGCATTGTGAGCCACAAACGTTTTCGTTACTGTGGAATTAGAATGTAATAAGTCCATTTAGCTTTAAAAATGTAGTACCTATCTTAACATTTCTATACTCGTTGCAGAAATGTGTTCCTCCTCCTCCCCTTACAGCCCTCCTTCCCTCACCGAATGAGCTCTCTGCGGCTATTGCGACCTACGCAACCGTCCTAAACACGCGTTTTTAAGACATATGCCACTACAAATGATACTTCCTAACACATTATTCGCCGTTGTTCCTTGTGAGTTCTAAATATTCCTTTCAGGTCCAAGGATTTTGATGATTCCAAAAGTTGTCGCAATCTGTGACTGATACATGGAGGTTGTCGTAGCACTATTTATGTTTCAGAAATATTTAACAAGTGGTATATGCAACGCAGAGGCATTGTGAGCCACAAAATTTTTCGCCACTGTGGCATTAGAATGTAGTAAGTCCCTTTAGCTTAGTAAATAAAGAACCCATCTTAACATTTCTATACTCGTTGGAGAAATGTGGGCCTTCTCCTCCCCTTACAGCCCTCCTTCCCTCTCCGAATGAGCTCTCTGCGGCACTTGCGACCTACGCAACCGTCCTAAACACGGGTTTTTAAGACATATGCCACAGCAAATGATACTTCCTAACACATTATTCGCAGTTGTTCCTTGTGGGTTCAAAATTTTCGTTTCAGTTCCAAGGATCCTGATGATTCCAACAGTTGTCGCAATGTGTGACTGATACATGGAGGTTGTCGTAGCACTATTTATGATTCAGAAAAATTTGACAAGTGGTATATGCAACGCAGAGGCATTGTGAGCCACAAAAGTTTTCGTCACTGTGGCATTAGAATGTAATAAGTCCCTTTAGCTTTGTAAATAAAGAACCTATCCTAACATTTCTATACTCGTTGGAGAAATGTGTGCCTCCTCCTCCCCTTACAGCCCTCCTTCCCTCTCCGAATGAGCTCTCTGCGGCAATTGCGACCTACCCAACCGTCCTAAACACGCGTTTTTAAGACATATGCCACTGCAAAAGATACTTCCTAACACATTATTCGCAGTTGTTCCTTGTGGGTTCTAAATTTTCCTTTCAGTTCCAAGGAACTTGATGGTTCCAACAGTTGTCGCAATATGTGACTGATACATGGAGGTTGTCGTAGCACTATTTATGTTTCAGAAATATTTAACAAGTGGTATATGCAACGCAGAGGCATTGTGAGCCACAATCTTTTTCGTCACTGTGGCATTGGAATGTAATAAGTCCCTTTAGCTTTTAAAATTTAGTACCTATCTTAACATTTCTATACTCGTTGGAGAAATGTGGGCCTCCTCCTCCCCTTACAGTCCCCTTCCCTATCCGAATGAGCTCTCTGCGGCACTTGCGACCTACGCTACCGTCCTAAACACACGTTTTTAAGACATATGCCACTGCAAAAGATACTTCCTAACACATTATTCGCAGTTGTTCCTTGTGGGTTCTAAATTTTCCTTTCAGTTCCAAGGATCTTGATGATTCCAACAGTTGTCGCAATGTGTGACTGATACATGGAGGTTGTCGTAGCACTATTTATGTTTCAGAAATATTTAACAAGTGGTATATGCAACGCAGAGGCATTGTGAGCCACAAAATTTTTCGTCACTGTGGCATTAGAATGTATTAGTCCCTTTAGCTTTGTAAATAAAGAACCAATCTTAACATTTCTATACTCGTTGGAGAAATGTGGGCCGCCTCCTCCCCTTACAGCCCACCTTCCCTCTCCGAATGAGCTCTCTGCGGCACTTGCGACCTACGCAACCGTCATAAACACGCGTTTTTAAGACATATGCCACTGCAAATGATACTTCCTAACACATTATGCGCAGTTGTTCCTTGTGGGTTCTAAATTTTCCTTTCAGTTCCAAGGATCTTGATGATTCCAACAGTTGTCGCAATGTGTGACTGATACATGGAGGTTGTCGTAGCACTATTTATGTTTCAGAAATATTTAACAAGTGGTATATGCAACGCAGAGGCATTGTGAGCCACAAAATTTTTCGTCACTGTGGCATTAGAATGTAATAAGTCCCTTTAGCTTTGTAAATAAAGAATCTATCCTAACATTTCTATACTCGTTGGAGAAATGTGGGCCTCCTGCTCCCCTTACAGCCCTCCTTCCCTCTCCGAATGCGCTCTCTGCGGCAATTGCGACCTACCCAACCGTCCTAAACACGCGTTTTTAAGACATATGCCACTGCAAAAGATACTTCCTAACACATTATTCGCAGTTGTTCCTTGTGGGTTCTAAATTTTCCTTTCAGTTCCAAGGATCTTGATGATTCCAACAGTTGTCGCAATGTGTGACTGATACATGGAGGTTGTCGTAGCACTATTTATGTTTCAGAAATATTTAACAAGTGGTATGTGCAACGCAGAGGCCTTTCCAGCCACAAAATTTTTCGTCACTGTGGCATTAGAATGTATTAGTCCCTTTAGCTTTGTAAATAAAGAACCAATCTTAACATTTTTATACTCGTTGGAGAAATGTGCGCCGCCTCCTCCCCTTACAGCCCTCCTTCCCTCTCCGAATGAGCTCTCTGCGGCACTTGCGACCTACGCAACCGTCCTAAACACGCGTTTTTAAGACATATGCCATTGCAAATAATACTTCCTAACATATTATGCGCAGTTGTTCCTTGTGGGTTCTAAATTTTCCTTTCAGTTAAAAGGATCTTGATGATTCCAACAGTTGTCGCAATGTGTGACTGATACATGGTGGTTGTCCTAGCACTATTTATGTTTCAGAAATATTTAACAAGTGGTATATGCAACTCAGAGGCATTGTGAGCCACAAACGTTTTCCTCACTGTGGAATTAGAATGTAATAAGTCCCTTTAGCTTTAAAAATGTAGTACCTATCTTAACATTTCTATACTCGTTGCAGAAATGTGTTCCTCCTCCTCCCCTTACAGCCCTCCTTCCGTCTCCGAATGAGCTCTCTGCGGTAATTGCGATTTACTCAACCGTCCTAAACACGCGTTTTTAAGACATATGCCACTGCAAATGATACTTCCTAACACATTATTCACAGTTGTTCCTTGTGGGTTCTAAATTTTCCTTTCAGTTCCAAGGATCTTGATGATTCCAAAAGTTGTCGCTATGTGTGACTGATACATGGAGGTTGTCGTAGCACTATTTATGTTTCAGAAATATTTAACAAGTGGTATATGCAACGCAGAGGCATTGTGAGCCACAAAATTTTTCGCCACTGTGGCATTAGAATGTAGTAAGTCCCTTTAGCTTAGTAAATAAAGAACGCATCTTAACATTTCTATACTCGTTGGAGAAATGTGGGCCTTCTCCTCCCCTTACAGCCCTCCTTCCCTCTCCGAATGAGCTCTCTGCGGCACTTGCGACCTACGCAACCGTCCTAAACACGGGTTTTTAAGACATATGCCACAGCAAATGATACTTCCTAACACATTATTCGAAGTTGTTCCTTGTGGGTTCTAAATTTTCCTTTCAGTTCCAAGGATCTTGATGATTCCAACAGTTGTCGCAATGTGTGACTGATACATGAAGGTTGTCGTAGCACTATTTATGTTTCAGAAATATTTAACAAGTGGTATATGCAACGCAGAGGCATTGTGAGCCAAAAACATTTTAGCCACTGTGGCATTAGAATGTAATAAGTCCCTTTAGCTTTGTAAATATAGTACCTATCTTAACATTTCTATACTCGTTGGAGAAATGTGGGCCTCCTCTTCCCCTTACAGCCCTCCTTCCCTCTCCAATGAGCTCTCTGCGGCACCTGCGACCTACGCAACCGTCCTAAACACGCGTTTTTAAGACATATGCCACTGCAAATGATACTTCCTATCACATTATTCGCAGTTGTTCCTTGTGGGTTCTAAATTTTCCTTTTATTTCCAGGGATCTTGATAATTGCAACAGTTGTCGCAATGTGTGACTGATACATGGAGGTTGTCGTAGCACTATTTATGTTTCAGAAATATTTAACAAGTGGTATATGCAACGCAGAGGCATTGTGAGCCACAAACTTTTTCGTCACTGTGGCATTAGAATGTAATGAGTCCCTTTAGCTTTTAAAATATAGTACCTATCTTAACATTACTATACTCGTTGGAGAAATGTGTTCCTCCTCCTCCCCTTACAGTCTTCCTTCCCTCTCCGAATGAGCTCTCTGCGGCACTTGCGACCAACGCAATCGTCCTAAACACGCGTTTTTAAGACATATGCCACTGCAAAAGATACTTCCTAACGCATTATTCGCAGTTGTTCTTTGTGGGTTCTAAATTTTCCTTTCAGTTCCAAGGATCTTGATGATTCCAACAGTTGTCGCAATGTGTGACTGATACATGGAGGTTGTCGTAGAACTATTTATGTTTCAGAAATATTTAACAAGTGGTATATGCAACACAGAGGCATTTTGAGCCACAAACTTTTTCGTCACTGTGGCATTAGAATGTAATAAGTCCCTTTAGCTTTTAAAATATAGTACCTATCTTAACATTACTATACTCGTTGGAGAAATGTGGGCCTCCTCCTCCCCTTACAGTCTTCCTTCCCTCTCCGAATGAGCTCTCTGCGGCACTTGCGACCAACGCAATCGTCCTAAACACGCGTTTTTAAGACATATGCCACTGCAAAAGATACTTCCTAACACATTATTCGCAGTTGTTCCTTGTGGGTTCTAAATTTTCCTTTCAGTTCCAAGGATCTTGATGATTCCAACAGTTGTCGCAATGTGTGACTGACACATGGAGGTTGTCGTAGCATTATTTATGTTTCAGAAATATTTAACAAGTGGTATATGCAACGCAGAGGCATTGTGAGCCACAAAATTTTTCGTCACTGTGGCATTAGAATGTAATAAGTCCCTTTAGCTTTTAAAATATAGTACCTATCTTAACATTTCTATACTCGTTGGAGAAATGTGGGCCTCCTCCTCCCCTTACAGTCTTCCTTCCCTCTCCGAATGAGCTCTCTGCGGCACTTGCGACCAACGCAATCGGCCTAAACACGCGTTTTTAAGACATATGCTACTGCAGATGATTCTTCCTAACACATTATTCGCAGTTGTTCCTTGTGGGTTCTAAATTTTCCTTTCAGTTCCAAGGATCTTGATGATTCCAACAATTGTCGCAATCTGTGACTGATACATGGAGGTTGTCGTAGCACTATTTATGTTTCAGAAATATTTAACAAGTGGTATATGCAACGCAGAGGCATTGTGAGCCACAAAATTTTTCGTCACTGTGGCATTAGTATGTAATAAGTCCCTTTAGCTTTGTAAATAAAGAACCTATCCTAACATTTCTATACTCGTTGGAGAAATGTGTGCCTCCTCCTCCCCTTACAGCCCTCCTTCCTTCTCCGAATGAGCTCTCTGCGGCAATTGCGACCTACCCAACCGTCCTAAACACGCGTTTTTAAGATATATGTCACTGCAAAAGATACTTCCAAACACATTATTCGCAGACGTTCCTTGTGGGTTCTAAATTTTCCTTTCAGTTCCAAGGAACTTGATGATTCCAACAGTTGTCGCAATGTGTGACTGGTACATTGAGGTTGTCGTAGCACTATTTATGTTTCAGAAATATTTAACAAGTGGTATATGCAACGCAGAGGCATTGTGAGCCACAATCTTTTTCGTCACTGTGGCATTGGAATGTAATAAGTCCCTTTAGCTTTTAAAATTTAGTACCTATCTTAATATTTCTATACTCGTTGGAGAAATGTGGGCCTCCTCCTCCCCTTACAGTCTCCCTTCCCTATCCGAATGAGCTCTCTGCGGCACTTGCGACCTACGCTACCGTCCTAAACACACGTTTTTAAGACATATGCCACTGCAAAAGATACTTCCTAACACATTATTCGCAGTTGTTCCTTGTGGGTTCTAAATTTTCCTTTCAGTTCCAAGGATATTGATGAATCCAACAGTTGTCGCAATGTTTGACTGATACATGGAGGTTGTCGTAGCACTATTTATGTTTCAGAAATATTTAACAAGTGGTATATGCAACGCAGAGGCATTGTGAGCCACAATCTTTTTCGTCACTGTGGCATTGGAATGTAATAAGTCCCTTTAGCTTTTAAAATTTAGTACCTATCTTAATATTTCTATACTCGTTGGAGAAATGTGGGCCTCCTCCTACCCTTACAGTCTCCCTTCCCTATCCGAATGAGCTCTCTGCGGCACTTGCGACCTACGCTACCGTCCTAAACACACGTTTTTAAGACATATGCCACTGCAAAAGATACTTCCTAACACATTATTCGCAGTTGTTCCTTGTGGGTTCTAAATTTTCCTTTCAGTTCCAAGGATCTTGATGATTCCAACAGTTGTCGCAATGTGTGACTGATACATGGAGGTTGTCGTAGCACTATTTATGTTTCAGAAATATTTAACAAGTGGTATATGCAACGCAGAGGCATTGTGAGCCACAAAATTTTTCGTCACTGTGGCATTAGAATGTATTAGTCCCTTTAGCTTTGTAAATAAAGAACGAATCTTAACATTTCTACATTCGTTGGAGAGATGTGGGCCACCTCCTCCCCTTACAGCCCTCCTTCCCTCTCCGAATGAGCTCTCTGCGGCACTTGCGACCTACGCAACCGTCCTAAACACGCGTTTTTAAGACATATGCCACTGCAAATGATACTACCTAACACATTATGCGCAGTTGTTCCTTGTGGGTTCTAAATTTTCCTTTCAGTTCCAAGGCTCTTGATGATTCCAACAGTTGTCGCAATGTTTGACTGATACATGGAGGTTGTCGTAGCACTATTTATGTTTCAGAAATATTTAACAAGTGGTATATGCAACGCAGAGGCATTGTGAGCCACAAAATTTTTCGTTACTGTGGCATTAGAATGTAATAAGTCCCTTTAGCTTTGTAAATAAAGAACCTATCCTAACATTTCTATACTCGTTGGAGAAATGTGTGCCTCCTCCTCCCCTTACAGCCCTCCTTCCCTCTCCGAATGAGCTCTCTGCGGCAATTGCGACCTACCCAACCGTCCTAAACACGCGTTTTTAAGACATATGCCACTGCAAAAGATACTTCCTAACACATTATTCGCAGTTGTTCCTTGTGGGTTCTAAATTTTCCTTTCAGTTCCAAGGATCTTGTTGATTCCAACAGTTGTCGCAATGTGTGACTGATACATGGAGGTTGTCGTAGCACTATTTATGTTTCAGAAATATTTAACAAGTGGTATATGCAACGCAGAGGCATTGTGAGCCACAATCTTTTTCGTCACTGTTTCATTGGAATGTAATAAGTCCCTTTAGCTTTTAAAATTTAGTACCTATCTTAACATTTCTATACTCGTTGGAGAAATGTGGGCCTCCTCCTCCCCTTACAGTCTCCCTTCCCTATCCGAATGAGCTCTCTGCGGTACTTGCGACCTACGCTACCGTCCTAAACACACGTTTTTAAGACATATGCCACTGCAAAAGATACTTCCTAACACATTATTCGCAGTTGTTCCTTGTGGGTTCTAAATTTTCCTTTCAGTTCCAAGGATCTTGATGATTCCAACAGTTGTCGCAATGTGTGACTGATACGTGGAGGTTGTCGTAGCACTATTTATGTTTCAGAAATATTTAACAAGTGGTATATGCAACGCAGAGGCATTGTGAGCCACAAAATTTTTCGCCACTGTGGCATTAGAATGTAGTAAGTCCCTTTAGCTTAGTAAATAAAGAACGCATCTTAACATTTCTATACTCGTTGGAGAAATGTGGGCCTTCTCCTCCCCTTACAGCCCTCCTTCCCTCTCCGAATGAGCTCTCTGCGGCACTTGCGACCTACGCAACCGTCCTAAACACGGGTTTTTAAGACATATGCCACAGCAAATGATACTTCCTAACACATTATTTGAAGTTGTTCCTTGTGGGTTCTAAATTTTCCTTTCAGTTCCAAGGATCTTGATGATTCCAACAGTTGTCGCAATGTGTGACTGATACATGGAGGTTGTCGTACCACTATTTATGTTTCAGAAATATTTAACAAGTGGTATATGCAAGGCAGAGGCATTTTGAGCCACAAAAGTTTTGTCACTGTGGCATTTGAATGTAATTAGTCCCTTTAGCTTTGTAAATAAAGAACCTATCCTAACATTTCTATACTCGTTGGAGAAATGTGGGCCTCCTCCTCCCCTTACAGTCTTTCTTCCCTCTCCGAATGAGCTCTCTGCGGCACTTGCGACCTACGCAACCGTCCTAAACACGCGTTTTTAAGACATATGCCACTGCAAATGATACTTCCTGACACATTATTCGCCGTTGTTCCTTGTGGGTTCTACATTTTCCTTTCAGTTCCAAGGATCTTTATGATACCAACAGTTGTCGCAATGTGTGACTCATAAATGGAGGTTGTCGTAGCACTATTTATGTTTCAGAAATATTTAACAAGTGGTATATGCAACGCAGAGGCATTGTGAGCCACAAAATTTTTTGTCACTGTGGCATTAGAATGTAATAAGTCCCTTTAGCTTTGTAAATAAAGAACCTATCCTAACATTTCTATACTCGTTGGTGAAATGTGTGCCTCCTCCTCCCCTTACAGCCCTCCTTCCCTCTCCGAATGAGCTCTCTGCGGCACTTGCGACCTACGCAACCGTCCTAAACACGCGTTTTTAAGACATATGCCACTGCAAATGATACTTCCTGACACATTATTCGCCGTTGTTCCTTGTGGGTTCTACATTTTCCTTTCAGTTCCAAGGATCTTTATGATTCCAACAGTTGTCGCAATGTGTGACTGATACATGGAGATTGTCGTAGCACTATTTATGTTTCAGAAACATTTAACAAGAGGTATAAGCGACGCAGATGCATTGTGAGCCACAAAATTTTTGGTCACTGTGGCATTAGAATGTAGTAAGTCCCTTTAGCTTTGTAAATAAAGAACCTATCCTAATATTTCTATACTCGTTGGAGAAATGTGGGCCACTTCCTCCCCTTACAGCCCTCCTTCCCTCTCCGAATGAGCTCTCTGAGGCACTTGCGACCTACGCTACCGTCCTAAACACGCGTTTTTAAGACATATGCCACTGCAAATGATAGTTCTTAACACATTATGCGCAGTTGTTCCTTGTGGGTTACATTTTTCATTTCAGTTCCAAGGATCTTGATGATTCCAACAGTTGTCGCAATGTTTGACTGATACATGGAGGTTGTCGTAGCACTATTTATGTTTCAGAACTGTATAACATGTGGTATATGCATCGCAGAGGCATTGTGAGCCAAAAAATTTTTAGTCACTGTGGCATTAGAATGTATAAGTCCCTTTAGCTTTGTAAATAAAGAACCTATCTTAACATTTCTACACTCGTTGGAGAAATGTGGGCCTCCTCTTTCCCTTATAGCCCTCCTTCCTTCTCCAATGAGCTCTCTGCGGCACTTGCGACCTACGCAACCGTCCTAAACACGCGTTTTTAAGACATATGCCACTTCAAATGATACTTCCTATCACATTATTCGCAGTTGATCCTTGTGGGTTCTAAATTTTCCTTTTATTTCCAGGGATCTTAAAATTCCAACAGTTGTCGCAATGTGTGACTGATACATGGAGGTTGTCGTTGCACTATTTATGTTTCAGAAATATTTAACAAGTGGTATATGCAACGCAGAGGCATTGTGAGTCACAAACGTTTTGGTTACTGTGGAATTAGAATGTAATAAGTCCATTTAGCTTTAAAAATGTAGTACCTATCTTAACATTTCTATACTCGTTGCGGAAATGTGTTCCTCCTCCTCCCCCTACAGCCCTCCTTCCCTCTCCGAATGAGCTCTCTGCGGCAATTGCGACCTGCGCAACCGTCCTAAACACGCGTTTTTAAGACATATGCCACTACAAATGATACTTCCTAACACATTATTCGCCGTTGTTCCTTGTGAGTTCTAAATTTTCTCTTCAGTTCCAAGGATCTTGATGATTCCAACAGTTGTCGCAATGTGTGACTGATACATGGAGGTTGTCGTAGCACTATTTATGTTTCAGAACTATATAACATGTAGTATATGCAACGCAGAGGCATTGTGAGCCACAAAATTTTTAGTCACTGTGGCATTAGAATGTAATAAGTCCCTTTAGCTTTGTAAATAAAGAACCTATCTTAACATTTCTATACTCGTTGGAGAAATGTGGGCCTCCTCCTCCCCTTACAGTCTTCCTTCCCTCTCCGAATGAGCTCTCTGCGGCACTTGCGACCTACGCAACCGTCCTAAACACGCGTTTTTAAGACATATGCCACTGCAAATGATACTTCCTGACACATTATTCGCCGTTGTTCCTTGTGGGTTCTACATTTTCCTTTCAGTTACAAGGATCTTTATGATACCAACAGTTGTCGCAATGTGTGACTCATAAATGGAGGTTGTCGTAGCACTATTTATGTTTCAGAAATATTTAACAAGTGGTATATGCAACGCAGAGGCATTGTGAGCCACAAAATTTTTTGTCACTGTGGCATTAGAATGTAATAAGTCCCTTTAGCTTTGTAAATAAAGAACCTATCCTAACATTTCTATACTCGTTGGTGAAATGTGTGCCTCCTCCTCCCCTTACAGCCCTCCTTCCCTCTCCGAATGAGCTCTCTGCGGCACTTGCGACCTACGCAACCGTCCTAAACACGCGTTTTTAAGACATATGCCACTGCAAATGATACTTCCTGACACATTATTCGCCGTTGTTCCTTGTGGGTTCTACATTTTCCTTTCAGTTCCAAGGATCTTTATGATTCCAACAGTTGTCGCAATGTGTGACTGATACATGGAGATTGTCGTAGCACTATTTATGTTTCAGAAACATTTAACAAGTGGTATAAGCGACGCAGAGGCATTGTGAGCCACAAAATTTTTGGTCACTGTGGCATTAGAATGTCGTAAGTCCCTTTAGCTTTGTAAATAAAGAACCTATCCTAATATTTCTATACTCGTTGGAGAAATGTGGGCCACTTCCTCCCCTTACAGCCCTCCTTCCCTCTCCGAATGAGCTCTCTGAGGCACTTGCGACCTACGCAACCGTCCGAAACACGTGTTTTTAAGACATATGCTACTGCAAATGATACTTCCTAACACATTATTCGCAGTTGTTCCTTGTGGGTTCTAAATTTTCCTTTCAGTTCCAAGGATCTTGATGATTCCAACACTTGTCGCAATGTGTGACTGATACATGGAGGTTGTCGTAGCACTATTTATGTTTCAGAAATATTTAACTAGTGGTATATGCAACGCAGAGGCATTGTGAGCCACAAACGTTTTCGTCACTGTGGCATTAGAATGTAATAAGCCCCTTTAGCTTTTTAAATATAGTACCTATATTAACATTTCTATACTCGTTGGAGAAATGTGGGCCTCCTCCTCCCCTTACAGCCCTCCTTCCCTCTCCGAATGAGCTCTCTGCGGCACTTGCGACCTACGCTACCGTCCTAAACACGCGTTTTTAAGACATATGCCACAGCAAATGATAGTTCTTAACACATTATGCGCAGTTGTTCCTTGTGGGTTACATTTTTCATTTCAGTTCCAAGGATCTTGATGATTCCAACAGTTGTCGCAATGTTTGACTGATACATGGAGGTTGTCGTAGCACTATTTATGTTTCAGAACTGTATAACATGTGGTATATGCAACGCAGAGGCATTGTGAGCCAAAAAATTTTTAGTCACTGTGGCATTAGAATGTAATAAGTCCCTTTAGCTTTGTAAATAAAGAACCTATCTTAACATTTCTACACTCGTTGGAGAAATGTGGGCCTCCTCTTTCCCTTATAGCCCTCCTTCCCTCTCCAATGAGCTCTCTGCGGCACTTGCGACCTACGCAACCGTCCTAAACACGCGTTTTTAAGACATATGCCACTTCAAATGATACTTCCTATCACATTATTCGCAGTTGATCCTTGTGGGTTCTAAATTTTCCTTTTATTTCCAGGGATCTTAAAATTCCAACAGTTGTCGCAATGTGTGACTGATACATGGAGGTTGTCGTTGCACTATTTATGTTTCAGAAATATTTAACAAGTGGTATATGCAACGCAGAGGCATTGTGAGTCATAAACGTTTTCGTTACTGTGGAATTAGAATGTAATAAGTCCATTTAGCTTTAAAAATGTAGTACCTATCTTAACATTTCTATACTCGTTGCGGAAATGTGTTCCTCCTCCTCCCCCTGCAGCCCTCCTTCCCTCTCCGAATGAGCTCTCTGCGGCAATTGCGACCTGCGCAACCGTCCTAAACACGCGTTTTTAAGACATATGCCACTACAAATGATACTTCCTAACACATTATTCGCCGTTGTTCCTTGTGAGTTCTAAATAATCCTTTCAGGTCCAAGGGTTTTGATGATTCCAAAAGTTGTCGCAATGTGTGACTGATACATGGAGGTTGTCGTAGCACTATTTATGTTTCAGAAATATTTAACAAGTGGTATATGCAACGCAGAGGCATTGTGAGCCACAAAATTTTTTGCCACTGTGGCATTAGAATGTAGTAAGTCCCTTTAGCTTAGTAAATATAGAACCCATCTTAACATTTCTATACTCGTTGGAGAAATGTGGGCCTTCTCCTCCCCTAACAGCCCTCCTCCCCTCTCCGAATGAGCTCTCTGCGGCACTTGCGACCTACGCAACCGTCCTAAACACGGGTTTTTAAGACATATGCCACAGCAAATGATACTTCCTAACACATTATTCGCAGTTGTTCCTTGTGGGTTCTAAATTTTCGTTTCAGTTCCAAGGATCTTGATGATTCCAACAGTTGTCGCAATGTGTGACTGATACATGGAGGTTGTCGTAGCACTATTTATGATTCAGAAAAATTTAACAAGTGGTATATGCAACGCAGAGGCATTGTGAGCCACAAAAGTTTTCGTCACTGTGGCATTAGAATGTAATAAGTCCCTTTAGCTTTGTAAATAAAGAACCTATCTTAACATTTCTATACTCGTTGGAGAAATGTGGGCCAACTCCTCCCCGTACAGCCCTCCTTCCCTCTCCGAATGAGCTCTCTGCGGCACTTGCGACCTACCCAACCGTCCTAAACACGCGTTTTAAGACATATGCCACTGCAAAAGATACTTCCTAACACATTATTCGCAGTTGTTCCTTGTGGGTTCTAAATTTTCCTTTCAGTTCCAAGGATCTTGATGATTCCAACAATTGTCGCAATCTGTGACTGATACATGGAGGTTGTCGTAGCACTATTTATGTTTCAGAAATATTTAACAAGTGGTATATGCAACGCAGAGGCATTGTGAGCCACAAAATTTTTCGTCACTGTGGCATTAGTATGTAATAAGTCCCTTTAGCTTTGTAAATAAAGAACCTATCCTAACATTTCTATACTCGTTGGAGAAATGTGTGCCTCCTCCTCCCCTTACAGCCCTCCTTCCTTCTCCGAATGAGCTCTCTGCGGCAAATGCGACCTACCCAACCGTCCTAAACACGCGTTTTTAAGATATATGTCACTGCAAAAGATACTTCCAAACACATTATTCGCAGTTGTTCCTTGTGGGTTCTAAATTTTCCTTTCAGTTCCAAGGATCTTGATGATTCCAACAGTTGTCGCAATGTGTGACTGATACATGGAGGTTGTCGTAGCACTATTTATGTTTCAGAAATATTTAACAAGTGGTATATGCAACGCAGAGGCATTGTGAGCCACAAAATTTTTCGTCACTGTGGCATTAGAATGTATTAGTCCCTTTAGCTTTGTAAATAAAGAACGAATCTTAACATTTCTATATTCGTTGGAGAAATGTGGGCCACCTCCTCCCCTTACAGCCCTCCTTCCCTCTCCAAATGAGCTCTCTGCGGCACTTGCGACCTACGCAACCGTCCTAAACACGCGTTTTTAAGACATATGCCACTGCAAATGATACTTCCTAACACATTATGCGCAGTTGTTCCTTGTGGGTTCTAAATTTTCCTTTCAGTTCCAAGGCTCTTGATGATTCCAACAGTTGTCGCAATGTTTGACTGATACATGGAGGTTGTCGTAGCACTATTTATGTTTCAGAAATATTTAACAAGTGGTATATGCAACGCAGAGGCATTGTGAGCCACAAAATTTTTCGTTACTGTGGCATTAGAATGTAATAAGTCCCTTTAGCTTTGTAAATAAAGAACCTATCCTAACATTTCTATACTCGTTGGAGAAATGTGTGCCTCCTCCTCCCCTTACAGCCCGCCTTCCCTCTCCGAATGAGCTCTCTGCGGCAATTGCGACCTACCCAACCGTCCTAAACACCCGTTTTTAAGACATATGCCACTGCAAAAGATACTTCCTAACACATTATTCGCAGTTGTTCCTTGTGGGTTCTAAATTTTCCTTTCAGTTCCAAGGATCTTGTTGATTCCAACAGTTGTCGCAATGTGTGACTGATACATGGAGGTTGTCGTAGCACTATTTATGTTTCAGAAATATTTAACAAGTGGTATATGCAACGCAGAGTCTTTGTGAGCCACAAAATTTTTCGTCACTGTGGCATTAGAATGTATTAGTCCCTTTAGCTTTGTAAATAAAGAACCAATCTTAACATTTCTATACTCGTTGGAGAAATGTGGGCCGGCTCCTCCCCTTAAAGCCCTCCTTCCCTCTCCGAATGAGCTCTCTGCGGCACTTGCGACCTACGCAACCGTCCTAAACACGCGTTTTTAAGACATATGCCACTGCAAATGATACTTCCTAACACATTATGCGCAGTTGTTCCTTGTGGGTTCTAAATTTTCCTTTCAGTTCCAAGGATCTTGATGATTCCAACAGTTGTCGCAATGTGTGACTGATACATGGAGGTTGTCCTAGCACTATTTATGTTTCAGAAATATTTAACAATAGGTATATGCAACTCAGAGGCATTGTGAGCCACAAACGTTTTCGTCACTGTGGAATTAGAACGTAATAAGTCCCTTTAGCTTTAAAAATGTAGTACCTATCTTAACATTTCTATACTCGTTGCAGAAATGTGTTCCTCCTCCTCCCCTTACAGCCCTCCTTCCCTCTCCGAATGAGCTCTCTGCGGTAATTGCGATTTACGCAACCGTCCTAAACACGCGTTTTTAAGACATATGCCACTGCAAATGATACTTCCTAACACATTATTCACAGTTGTTCCTTGTGGGTTCTAGATTTTCCTTTCAGCTCCAAGGATCTTGATGATTCCAAAAGTTGTCGCATTGTGTGACTGATACATGGAGGTTGTCGTAGCACTATTTATGTTTCAGAAATATTTAACAAGTGGTATATGCAACGCAGAGGCATTTTGAGCCACAAAATTTTTCGCCACTGTGGCATTAGAATGTAGTAAGTCCCTTTAGCTTAGTAAATAAAGAACGCATCTTAACATTTCTATACTCGTTGGAGAAATGTGGGCCTTCTCCTCCCCTAACAGCCCTCCTTCCCTCTCCGAATGAGCTCTCTGCGGCACTTGCGACCTACGCAACCGTCCTAAACACGGGTTTTTAAGACATATGCCACAGCAAATGATACTTCCTAACACATTATTCGAAGTTGTTCCTTGTGGGTTCTAAATTTTCCTTTCAGTTCCAAGGATCTTGATGATTCCAACAGTTGTCGCAATGTGTGACTGATACATGGAGGTTGTCGTACCACTATTTATGTTTCAGAAATATTTAACAAGTGGTATATGCAACGCAGAGGCATTGTGAGCCACAAACATTTTCGCCACTGCGGCATTAGAATGTAATAAGTCCCTTTAGCTTTGTAAATATAGTACCTATCTTAACATTTCTATACTCGTTGGAGAAATGTGGGCCTCCTCTTCCCCTTACAGCCCTCCTTCCCTCTCCAATGAGCTCTCTGCGGCACCTGCGACCTACGCAACCGTCCTAAACACGCGTTTTTAAGACATATGCCACTGCAAATGATACTTCCTATCACATTATTCGCATTTGTTCCTTGTGGGTTCTAAATTTTCCTTTTATTTCCAGGGATCTTGATAATTCCAACAGTTGTCGCAATGTGTGACTGATACATGGAGGTTGTCGTAGCACTATTTATGTTTCAGAAATATTTAACAAGTGGTATATGCAACGCAGAGGCATTGTGAGCCACAAAAGTTTTCGTCACTGTGGCATTTGAATGTAATAAGTCCCTTTAGCTTTGTAAATAAAGAACCTATCTTAACATTTCTATACTCGTTGGAGAAATGTGGGCCTCCTTCTCCCCGTACAGCCCTCCTTCCCTCTCCGAATGAGCTCTCTGCGGCACTTGCGACCTACGCTACCGTCCTAAACACGCGTTTTTAAGACATATGCCACTGCAAATGATAGTTCTTAACACATTATGCGCAGTTGTTCCTTGTGGGTTACATTTTTCATTTCAGTTCCAAGGATCTTGATGATTCCAACAGATGTCGCAATGTTTGACTGATACATGGAGGTTGTCGTAGCACTATTTATGTTTCAGAACTGTATAACATGTGGTATATGCAACGCAGAGGCATTGTGAGCCAAAAAATTTTTAGTCACTGTGGCATTAGAATGTAATAAGCCCCTTTAGCTTTTTAAATATAGTACCTATCTTAACATTTCTATACTCGTTGGATAAATGTGGGCCTCCTCCTCCCCTTACAGCCCTCCTTCCCTCTCCGAATGAGCTCTCTGCGGCACTTGCGACCTACGCAACCGTCCTAAACACGGGTTTTTAAGACATATGCCACAGCAAATGATACTTCCTAACACATTATTCGAAGTTGTTCCTTATGGGTTCTAAATTTTCCTTTCAGTTCCAAGGATCTTGATGATTCCAACAGTTGTCGCAATGTGTGACTGATACATGGAGGTTGTCGTACCACTATTTATGTTTCAGAAATATTTAACAAGTGGTATATGCAACGCAGAGGCATTGTGAGCCACAAACATTTTCGCCACTGCGGCATTAGAATGTAATAAGTCCCTTTAGCTTTGTAAATATAGTACCTATCTTAACATTTCTATACTCGTTGGAGAAATGTGGGCCTCCTCTTCCCCTTACAGCCCTCCTTCCCTCTCCAATGAGCTCTCTGCGGCACCTGCGACCTACGCAACCGTCCTAAACACGCGTTTTTAAGACATATGCCACTGCAAATGATACTTCCTATCACATTATTCGCATTTGTTCCTTGTGGGTTCTAAATTTTCCTTTTATTTCCAGGGATCTTGATAATTCCAACAGTTGTCGCAATGTGTGACTGATACATGGAGGTTGTCGTAGCACTATTTATGTTTCAGAAATATTTAACAAGTGGTATATGCAACGCAGAGGCATTGTGAGCCACAAAAGTTTTCGTCACTGTGGCATTTGAATGTAATAAGTCCCTTTAGCTTTGTAAATAAAGAACCTATCTTAACATTTCTATACTCGTTGGAGAAATGTGGGCCTCCTTCTCCCCGTACAGCCCTCCTTCCCTCTCCGAATGAGCTCTCTGCGGCACTTGCGACCTACGCTACCGTCCTAAACACGCGTTTTTAAGACATATGCCACTGCAAATGATACTTCTTGACACATTATGCGCAGTTGTTCCTTGTGGGTTACATTTTTCATTTCAGTTCCAAGGATCTTGATGATTCCAACAGTTGTCGCAATGTTTGACTGATACATGGAGGTTGTCGTAGCACTATTCATGTTTCAGAACTATATAACATGTAGTATATGCAACGCAGAGGCATTGTGAGCCACAAAATTTTTTGTCACTGTGGCATTAGAATGTAATAAGTCCCTTTAGCTTTGTAAATAAAGAACCTATCTTAACATTTCTATACTCGTTGGAGAAATGTGGGCCTCCTCCTCCCCTTACAGTCTTCCTTCCCTCTCCGAATGAGCTCTCTGCGGCACTTGCGACCTACGCAACCGTCCTAAACACGCGTTTTTAAGACATATGCCACTGCAAATGATACTTCCTAACACATTATTCGCCGTTGTTCCTTGTGGGTTCTACATTTTCCTTTCAGTTCCAAGGATCTTTATGATTCCAACAGTTGTCGCAATGTGTGACTGATAAAAGGAGGTTGTCGTAGCACTATTTATGTTTCAGAAATATTTAACAAGTGGTATATGCAACGCAGAGGCATTGTGAGCCACAAAATTTTTTGTCACTGTGGCATTAGAATGTAATAAGTCCCTTTAGCTTTGTAAATAAAGAACCTATCCTAATATTTCTATACTCGTTGGAGAAATGTGTGCCTCCTCCTCCCCTTACAGCCCTCCTTCCCTCTCCGAATGAGCTCTCTGCGGCACTTGCGACCTTCGCAACCGTCCGAAACACGTGTTTTTAAGACATATGCTACTGCAAATGATACTTCCTAACACATTATTCGCAGTTGTTCCTTGTGGGTTCTAAATTTTCCTTTCAGTTCCAAGGATCTTGATGATTCCAACAGTTGTCGCAATGTGTGACTGATACATGGAGGTTGTCGTAGCACTATTTATGTTTCAGAAATATTTAACTAGTGGTATATGCAACGCAGAGGCATTGTGAGCCACAAACGTTTTCGTCACTGTGGCATTAGAATGTAATAAGCCCCTTTAGCTTTTTAAATATAGTACCTATATTAACATTTCTATACTCGTTGGAGAAATGTGGGCCTCCTCCTCCCCTTACAGCCCTCCTTCCCTCTCCGAATGAGCTCTCTGCGGCACTTGCGACCTACGCTACCGTCCTAAACACGCGTTTTTAAGACATATGCCACTGCAAATGATAGTTCTTAACACATTATGCGCAGTTGTACCTTGTGGGTTACATTTTTCATTTCAGTTCCAAGGATCTTGATGATTCCAACAGTTGTCGCAATGTTTGACTGATACATGGAGGTTGTCGTAGCACTATTTATGTTTCAGAACTGTATAACATGTGGTATATGCAACGCAGATTCATTGTGAGCCAAAAAATTTTTAGTCACTGTGGCATTAGAATGTAATAAGTCCCTTTAGCTTTGTAAATAAAGAACCTATCTTAACATTTCTACACTCGTTGGAGAAATGTGGGCCTCCTCTTTCCCTTATAGCCCTCCTTCCCTCTCCAATGAGCTCTCTGCGGCACTTGCGACCTACGCAACCGTCCTAAACACGCGTTTTTAAGACATATGCCACTGCAAATGATACTTCCTATCACATTATTCGCAGTTGATCCTTGTGGGTCTAAATTTTCCTTTTATTTCCAGGGATCTTAAAATTCAAACAGTTGTCGCAATGTGTGACTGATACATGGAGGTTGTCGTTGCACTATTTATGTTTCAGAAATATTTAACAAGTGGTATATGCAACGCAGAGGCATTGTGAGCCACAAAATTTTTCGTCACTGTGGCATTAGAATGTAATAAGTCCCTTTAGCTTTGTAAATAGAGAACCTATCTTAACATTTCTATACTCGTTGGAGAAATGTGTGCCTCCTCCTCCCCTTACAGCCCTCCTTCCCTCTCCGAATGAGCTCTCTGCGGCACTTGCGACCTACGCAACCGTCCTAAACACGCGTTTTTAAGACATATGCCACTGCAAATGATACTTCTTAACACATTATTCGCCGTTGTTCCTTGTGGGTTCTACATTTTCCTTTCAGTTCCAAGGACCTTTATGATACCAACAGTTGTCGCAATGTGTGACTGATACATGGAGGTTGTCGTAGCACTATTTATGTTTCAGAAATATTTAACAAGTGGTATATGCAACGCAGAGGCATTGTGAGCCACAAAATTTTTTGTCACTGTGGCATTAGAATGTAATAAGTCCCTTTAGCTTTGTAAATAAAGAACCTATCCTAATATTTCAATACTCGTTGGAGAAATGTGTGCCTCCTCCTCCCCTTACAGCCCTCCTTCCCTCTCCGAATGAGCTCTCTGCGGCACTTGCGACCTTCGCAACCGTCCGAAACACGTGTTTTTAAGACATATGCTACTGCAAATGATACTTCCTAACACATTATTCGCAGTTGTTCCTTGTGGGTTCTAAATTTTCCTTTCAGTTCCAAGGATCTTGATGATTCCAACAGTTGTCGCAATGTGTGACTGATACATGGAGGTTGTCGTAGCACTATTTATGTTTCAGAACTGTATAACATGTGGTATATGCAACGCAGAGGCATTGTGAGCCAAAAAATTTTTAGTCACTGTGGCATTAGAATGTAATAAGCCCCTTTAGCTTTTTAAATATAGTACCTATATTAACATTTCTATACTCGTTGGAGAAATGTGGGCCTCCTCCTCCCCTTACAGCCCTCCTTCCCTCTCCGAATGAGCTCTCAGCGGCACTTGCGACCTACGCTACCGTCCTAAACACGCGTTTTTAAGACATATGCCACTGCAAATGATAGTTCTTAACACATTATGCGCAGTTGTTCCTTGTGGGTTACATTTTTCATTTCAGTTCCAAGGATCTTGATGATTCCAACAGTTGTCGCAATGTTTGACTGATACATGGAGGTTGTCGTAGCACTATTTATGTTTCAGAACTGTATAACATGTGGTATATGCAACGCAGAGGCATTGTGAGCCAAAAAATTTTTAGTCACTGTGGCATTAGAATGTAATAAGTCCCTTTAGCTTTGTAAATAAAGAACCTATCTTAACATTTCTACACTCGTTGGAGAAATGTGGGCCTCCTCTTTCCCTTATAGCCCTCCTTCCCTCTCCAATGAGCTCTCTGCGGCACTTGCGACCTACGCAACCGTCCTAAACACGCGTTTTTAAGACATATGCCACTGCAAATGATACTTCCTATCACATTATTCGCAGTTGATCCTTGTGGGTCTAAATTTTCCTTTTATTTCCAGGGATCTTAAAATTCAAACAGTTGTCGCAATGTGTGACTGATACATGGAGGTTGTCGTTGCACTATTTATGTTTCAGAAATATTTAACAAGTGGTATATGCAACGCAGAGGCATTGTGAGCCACAAAATTTTTCGTCACTGTGGCATTAGAATGTAATAAGTCCCTTTAGCTTTGTAAATAGAGAACCTATCTTAACATTTCTATACTCGTTGGAGAAATGTGTGCCTCCTCCTCCCCTTACAGCCCTCCTTCCCTCTCCGAATGAGCTCTCTGCGGCACTTGCGACCTACGCAACCGTCCTAAACACGCGTTTTTAAGACATATGCCACTGCAAATGATACTTCTTAACACATTATTCGCCGTTGTTCCTTGTGGGTTCTACATTTTCCTTTCAGTTCCAAGGACCTTTATGATACCAACAGTTGTCGCAATGTGTGACTGATACATGGAGGTTGTCGTAGCACTATTTGTGTTTCAGAAATATTTAACAAGTGGTATATGCAACGCAGAGGCCTTGTGAGCCACAATCTTTTTCGTCACTGTGGCATTGGAATGTAATAAGTCCCTTTAGCTTTTAAAATTTAGTACCTATCTTAAAATTTCTATACTCGTTGGAGAAATGTGGGCCTCCTCCTCCCCTTACAGTCTCCCTTCCCTATCCGAATGAGCTCTCTGCGGCACTTGCGACCTACGCTACCGTCCTAAACACACGTTTTTAAGACATATGCCACTGCAAAAGATACTTCCTAACACATTGTTCGCAGTTGTTCCTTGTGGGTTCTAAATTTTCCTTTCAGTTCCAAAGATCTTGATGATTCCAACAGTTGTCGCAATGTGTGACTGATACATGAAGGTTGTCGTAGCACTATTTATGTTTCAGAAATATTTAACAAGTGGTATATGCAACGCAGAGGCATTGTGAGCCACAAAAGTTTTCGTCACTGTGGCATTAGAATGTAATAAGTCCCTTTAGCTTTGTAAATAAAGAACCTATCTTAACATTTCTATACTCGTTGGAGAAATGTGGACATCCTTCACTCCCGTACAGCCCTCCTTCCCTCTCCGAAATAGCTCTCTGCGGCACTTGCGACCTATGCAACCGTCCTAAACACGCGTTTTAAGACATATGCCAATGCAAATGATACTTCCTAACACATTATTCGCAGTTGTTCCTTGTGGGTTCTAAATTGTCCTTTCAGTTCCAAGGATCTTGATGATTCCAACAGTTGTCACAATGTGTGACTGATACATGGAGGTTGTCGTAGAACTATTTATGTTTCAGAAATATTTAACAAGTGGTATATGCAACACAGAGGCATTTTGAGCCACAAACTTTTTCGTCACTGTGGCATTAGAATGTAATAAGTCCCTTTAGCTTTTAAAATATAGTACCTATCTTAACATTACTAACCTCGTTGGAGAAATGTGGGCCTACTCCTCCCCTTACAGCCCTCCTTCCCTCTCCGAATGAGCTCTCTGCGGCACTTGCGACCTACGCAACCGTCCTAAATACGCGTTTTTAAGACATATGCCACTGCAAATGATACTTCTTAACACATTATTCGCCTTTGTTCCTTGTGGGTTCTACATTTTCCTTTCAGTTCCAAGGACCTTTATGATACCAACAGTTGTCGCAATGTGTGACTGATACATGGAGGTTGTCGTAGCACTATTTAAGTTTCAGAAATATTTAACAAGTGGTATATGCAACGCAGAGGCATTGTGAGCCACACAATTTTTCGTCAATGTGGCATTAGAATGTAATAAGTCCCTTTAGCTTTAAAAATGTAGTATCTATCTTAACATTTCTATACTCATGGAGAAATGTGTGACTCCTCCTCCCCTCACAGCCCTCCTTCCCTCTCCAATGAGCTCTCTGCGGCACTTGCGACCTATGCAACCGTCCTAAACACGCGTTTTTAAGACATATGCCACTGCAAAAGATACTTCCTAACACATTATTCGCAGTTGTTCCTTGTGGGTTCTAAATATTCCTATCAGTTCCAAGGATCTTGATGATTCCAACAGTTGTCGCAATGTGTGAATGATACATGGACGTTCTCGTAGCTCTATTTATGTTTCAGAAATATTTAACAAGTGGTATATGCAACGCAGAGGCATTGTGAGCCAGAACATTTTTCGTCACTGTGTCATTAGAATGTATAAGTCCCTTTAGCTTTGTAAATAAAGAACCTATCTTAACATTTCTATACTCGTTGGAGAAATGTGGGCCTCCTCCTCCCCTTACAGCCTTCCTTCCCTCTCCGAATGAGCGCTCTGCGGCATTTGCGACCTACGCAACCGTCGTAAACACGCGTTTTTAAGACATATGCCACTACAAATGATACTTCCTAACACATTATTCGCAGTTGTTCCTTGTGGGCTCTAAATTTTCCTTTCAGTTCCAAGGATCTTGATGATTCCAACAGTTGTCGCAATGTATGACTGACACATGACGTTGTCGTAGCTCTATTTATGTTTCAGAAATATTTAACAAGTGGTATATGCAACGCAGAGGCATTGTGAGCCACAAAAACTTTCGTCACTGTATCATTAGAATGTATAAGTCCCTTTAATTTTGTAAATAAAGAACCTATCTTAACATTTCTATACTCGTTGTAGAAATGTGGGTCTCCTCCTCCCCTTACAGCCCTCCTTCCCTCTCCGAATGAGCTCTCTGCGGCAATTGCGACCTACACAACCGTCCTAAACACGCGTTTTAAGACATATGCCACGGCAAATGAATCTTCCTAACACATTATTCGCAGTTGTTCCTTGTGGGTTCTAAATTTTCCTTTCAGTTCCAAGGATCTTGATGATTCCAACAGTTGTCGCAATGTGTGACTGATACATGGAGGTAGTCGTAGCACTATTTATGTTTCAGAAATATTTAACAAGTGTATTATGCAACGCAGAGCCTTTGTGAGCCCCAAATTTTTCGTCACTGTGGCAGTAGAATGTAATAAGTCCATTTAGCTTTGTAAATAAAGAACCCATCTTAACATTTCTATACTCGTTGGAGATATGTGGGCCTCCTCCTCCCCTTACAGCCCTCCTTCCCTCTCCGAATGAGCTCTCTGCGGCAATTGCGACCTACGCAACCGTCCTAAACACGCGTTTTTAAGACATATGCCACTGCGATTGCTACTTCCTAACACATTATTCGCAGTTGTTCCTTGTGGGTTCTAAATTTTCCTTTCAGTTCCAAGGATCTTGATGATTGCAACAGTTGTCGCAATGTGTGACTGATACATGGAGGTTGTCGTAGCACTATTTATGTTTCAGAAACATTTAACAAGTGGTATATGCAACGCAGCGGCATTGTGAGCCACAAACCTTTCGTCACTGTGGCATCAGAATGTAATAAGTCCCTTTAGCTTTAAAAATATAGTACCTATCTTAACATTTCTATACTCGTTGGAGAAATGTGGGCCTCCTCCTCCCCTTACAGCCCTCCTTCCCTCTCCGAATGAGCTCTCTGCGTCGCTTGCGACCTACGCAACCGTCCTAAACACGCGTTTTTAAGACATATGCCACTGCAAATGATACTTCCTGACACATTATTCGCCGTTGTTCCTTGTGGGTTCTAAATTTTCCTTTCAGTTCCAAGGATCTTTATGATTCCAACAGTTGTCGCAATGTGTGACTGATACATGGAGATTGTCGTAGCACTATTTGTATTTTAGAAATATTTAACAAGTGGTATAAGCAACGCAGAGGCATTGTGAGCCACAAAATTTTTCGTCACAGTGGCATTAGAATGTAATAAGTCCCTTTAGCTTTGTAAATAAAGAACCTATCTTAAGATTTCTATACTCGTTGGAGAAATGTGAAACACCTCCCCCCCTTACAGCCCTCCTTCCCTCTCCGAATGAGGTCTCTGCGGCACTTGCGACCTACGCAACCGTCCTAAACACGCGTTTTTAAGACATATGCCACTGAAAACGATATTTCCTAACACATTATTCGCAGTTGTTCCTTGTGGGTTCCAAATTTTCCTTTCAGTTCCAAGGATCTTGATGATTCCATCAGTTGTCGCAATGTGTGACTGGTACATGGAGGTTGTCGTAGGACTATTTATGTTTCAGAAATATTTAACAAGCGGTATATGCAACGCAGAGGCATTGTGAGCCACAAACTTTTTCGTCACTGTGGCATTAGAATGTAATAAGTCCCTTTAGCTTTGTAAATAAAGAACCTATCTTAACATTTCTATACTCGTTGGAGAAATGTGGGCCTCCTCCTCCCCTTACAGCCTTCCTTTCCTCTGCGAATGAGCTCTCTGCGGCAATTGCGACCTACGCAACCGTCGTAAACACGCGTTTTTAAGACATATGCCACTGCAAATGATACTTCCTAACACATTATTCGCAGTTGTTCCTTGTGGGTTCTAAATTTTCCTTTCAGTTCCAAGGATCTTGATGATTCCAACAGTTGTCACAATGTGTGACTGACACATGGAGGTTGTCGTAGCACTATTTATGTTTCGGAAATATTTAACAAGTGGTATATGCAACGCAGAGGCATTGTGAGCCACAAAATTGTTCGTCACTGTGGCATTAGAATGTAATAAGTCCCTTTAGCTTTGTAAATAAAGAACCTATCTTAACATTTCTATACTCGTTGGAGAAATGTGGGCCTCCTCCTCCCCTTACAGCCCTCCTTCACTCTCCGAATAAGCTCTCTGCGGCACTTGCGACCTACGCAACCGTCCTAAACACGCGTTTTTAAGACATATGCCACTGCAAATGATACTTCCTAACACATTATGCGCAGTTGTTCCTTGTGGGTTCTAAATTTTCCTTTCAGTTCCAAGGATCTTGATGATGCCAACAGCTGTCGCAATGTGTGACTGATACATGGAGGTTGTCGTAGCACTATTTATGTTTCAGAAATATTTAACAAGTGGTATATGCAACGCAGAGGCATTGTGAGCCACAAAATTTTTCGTCACTGTGGCATTAGAATGTAATAAGTCCCTTTAGCTTTGTAAATGTAGTAGATAGTCTTAACATCTCTATACTCGTTGGAGAAATGTGGGCCTCCTCCTCCGTTTACAGCATTCCTTCCCACACCGAATGAGCTCTCTGCGGCAATTGCGACCTACGCAACCGTCCTAAACACGCGTTTTTAAGACATATGCCACTGCAAATGATACTTCCTAACACATTATGCGCAATTGTTCCTTGTGGGTTCTAAATTTTCCTTCCAGTTCCAAGGATCTTGATGATTCCAACAGTTGTCGCAATGTGTGACTGATACATGGAGGTTGTCGTAGCACTATTTATAATTCAGAAATATTTAACAAGTGGTATATGCAACGCAGACGCATTGTGAGCCACAAAATTTTTGGTCACTGTGGCATTAGAATGTAATAAGTGCCTTTAGCTTTGTAAAGAAAGAACC
The DNA here is from genome assembly GCF_021461385.2 of Schistocerca piceifrons. NCBI lineage: Eukaryota > Metazoa > Arthropoda > Insecta > Orthoptera > Acrididae > Schistocerca > Schistocerca piceifrons. The sequence continues at coordinate 236,404 of NW_025728204.1, read as the reverse complement.
TATCTTAACATTTCTATACTCGTTGGGGAAATGTGGGCCTCCTCCTCGCCTTACAGCCTTCCTTCCCTCTCCGAATGAGCTCTCTGCGGCAATTGCGACCTACGCAACCGTCCTAAACACGCGTTTTTAAGACATATGCCACTGCGATTGCTACTTCCTAACACATTATTCGCAGTTGTTCCTTGTGGGTTCTAAATTTTCCTTTCAGTTCCAAGGATCTTGATGATTCCAACAGTTGTCGCAATGTGTGACTGATACATGGAGGTTGTCGTAGCACTATTTATGTTTCAGAAATATTTAACAAGTGGTATATGCAACGCAGAGGCATTGTGAGCCACAAAATTTTTCGTTACTGTGGCATTAGAATGTAATAAGTCCCTTTAGCTATAAAAATATAGTACCTATCTTAACATTTCTATACTCGTTGGAGAAATGTGGGCCTCCTCCTCCCCTTACAGTCTTCCTTCCCTTTCCGAATGAGCACTCTGCGGCACTTGCGACCTACGCAACCGTCCTAAACACGCGTTTTTAAGACATAAGCCACTGCAAATGATACTTCCTAACACATTATTCGCAGTTGTTCCTAGTGGGTTCTAAATTTTCCTTTCAGTTCCAAGGATCTTGATGAATCCAACAGTTGTCGCAATGTGTGACTGATACATGGAGGTTGTCGTAGCACTATTTATGTTTCAGAAATATTTAACAAGTGGTATATGCAACGCAGAGGCATTGTGAGCCACAAAATTTTTTCGTTACTGTGGCATTAGAATGTAATAAGTCCCTTTAGCTTTAAAAATAAAGAACCTATCTTAACATTTCTATACTCGTTGGAGAAATGTGGGCCTCCTCCTCCCCTTACAGCCTTCCTTTCCTCTCCGAATAAGCTCTCTGCGGCAATTGCGACCTACGCAACCGTGGTAAACACGCGTTTTTAAGACATATGCCACTGCAAATGATACTTCCTAACACATTATTCGCAGTTGTTCCTTGTGGGTTCTAAATTTTCCTTTCAGTTCCAAGGATCTTGATGATTCCAACAGTTGTCACAATGTGTGACTGACACATGGAAGTTGTCGTAGCACTATTTATGTTTCAGAAATATTTAACAAGTGGTATATGCAACGCAGAGGCATTGTGAGCCACAAAATTGTTCGTCACTGTGGCATTAGAATGTAATAAGTCCCTTTAGCTTTGTAAATAAAGAACCTATCTTAACATTTCTATACTCGTTGGAGAAATGTGGGCCTCCTCCTCCCCTTACAGCCCTCCTTCACTCTCCGAATAAGCTCTCTGCGGCACTTGCGACCTACGCAACCGTCCTAAACACGCGTTTTTAAGACATATGCCACTGCAAATGATACTTCCTAACACATTATGCGCAGTTGTTCCTTGTGGGTTCTAAATTTTCCTTTCAGTTCCAAGGATCTTGATGATGCCAACAGCTGTCGCAATGTGTGACTGATACATGGAGGTTGTCGTAGCACTATTTATGTTTCAGAAATATTTAACAAGTGGTATATGCTACGCAGAGGCATTGTGAGCCACAAAATTTTTCGTCACTGTGGCATTAGAATGTAATAAGTCCCTTTAGCTTTGTAAATGTAGTAGATAGTCTTAACATTTCTATACTCGTTGGAGAAATGTGGGCCTCCTCCTCCGTTTACAGCATTCCTTCCCACTCCGAATGAGCTCTCTGCGGCAATTGCGACCTACGCAACCGTCCTAAACACGCGTTTTTAAGACATATGCCACTGCAAATGATACTTCCTAACACATTATGCGCAATTGTTCCTTGTGGGTTCTAAATTTTCCTTCCAGTTCCAAGGATCTTGATGATTCCAACAGTTGTCGCAATGTGTGACTGATACATGGAGGTTGTCGTAGCACTATTTATAATTCAGAAATATTTAACAAGTGGTATATGCAACGCAGAGGCATTGTGAGCCACAAAATTTTTGGTCACTGTGGCATTAGAATGTAATAAGTGCCTTTAGCTTTGTAAAGAAAGAACCTATCTTAACATTTCTATACTCGTTGGGGAAATGTGGGCCTCCTCCTCCCCTTACAGCCTTCCTTCCCTCTCCGAATGAGCTCTCTGCGGCAATTGCGACCTACGCAACCGTCCTAAACACGCGTTTTTAAGACATATGCCACTGCGATTGCTACTTCCTAACACATTATTCGCAGTTGTTCCTTGTAGGTTCTAAATTTTCCTTTCAGTTCCAAGGATCTTGATGATTCCAACAGTTGTCGCAATGTGTGACTGATACATGGAGGTTGTCGTAGCACTATTTATGTTTCAGAAATATTTAACAAGTGGTATATGCAACGCAGAGGCATTGTGAGCCACAAAATTTTTCGTTACTGTGGCATTAGAATGTAATAAGTCCCTTTAGCTTTAAAAATATAGTATCTATCTTAACATTTCTATACTCGTTGGAGAAATGTGGGCCTCCTCCTCCCCTTACAGTCTTCCTTCCCTTTCCGAATGAGCACTCTGCGGCACTTGCGACCTACGCAACCGTCCTAAACACGCGTTTTTAAGACATAAGCCACTGCAAATGATACTTCCTAACACATTATTCGCAGTTGTTCCTTGTGGGTTCTAAATTTTCCTTTCAGTTCCAAGGATCTTGATGATTCCAACAGTTGTCGCAATGTGTGACTGACACATGGAGGTTGTCGTAGCACTATTTATGTTTCAGAAATATTTAACAAGTGGTATATGCAACGCAGAGGCATTGTGAGCCACAAAATCTTTCGTCACTGTGGCATTAGAATGTATAAGTCCCTTTAGCTTTGTAAATAAAGTACCTATCTTAATATATCTATACTCGTTGGAGAAATGTGGCCTCCTCCTCCCCACACAGCCCTCCTTCCCTCTCCTAATGAGCACTCTGCGGCAATTGCGACCTACCCAACCGTCCTAAACACGCGTTTTAAGACGTATGCCACAGCAAATGAGTCTTTTTAACACATTATTCGCCGTTGTTCCTCGTGGGTACTAAATTTGCCTTTCAGTTCCAAGGATCTTGATGATTCCAAAAGTTGTCGCAATGTGTGACTGATACATGGAGGTTGTCGTAGCACTATTTATGTTTCAGAAACATTTAACAAGTGGTATATGCAACGCAGAGGCATTGTGAGCAACAAACTTTTCCGTCACTTTGGCATTAAAATGTAATAAGTCCCTTTAGCTTTAAAAATATAGTACCTATCTTAACATTTCTATACTCGTTGGAGAAATGTGGGCCTCCTCCTCCCCTTACAGTCTTCCTTCCCTCTCCGAATGAGCACTCTGCGGCACTTGCGACCTACGCAACCGTCCTAAACACGCGTTTTTAAGACATAAGCCACTGCAAATGATACTTCCTAACACATTAATCGCAGTTGTTCCTTGTGGTTTCTAAATTTTCCTTTCAGTTCCAAGGATCTTGATGATTCCAACAGTTGTCGCAAATGTGACTGATACATGGAGATTGTCGTAGCACTGTTTATGTTTCAGAAACATTTAACAAGTGGTATATGCAACGCGGAGGCATTGTGAGCCACAAACGTTTTCGTCACTGTGGCATTAGAATGTAATAAGTCCCTTTAGCTTTGTAAATATAGTACCTATCTTAACATTTTTATACTCGTTGGAGAAATGTGGGCCTCCTGATCCGCTTACAGCCCTCCTTCCCTCTCCGAATGAGCTCTCTGCGGCACTTGCGACCTACGCAACCGTCCTAAACACGCGTTTTTAAGACATATACCACTGCAAATGATACTTCCTAACACATTATTCGCAGTTGTTCCTTGTGGGTTCTAAATTTTCCTTTCAGTTCCAAGGATCTTGATGATTCCAACAGTTGTCGCAATGTGTGACTGATACATGGAGGTTGTCGTAGCACTATTTATGTTTCAGAAATATTTAACAAGTGGTATATGCAACGCAGAGGCATTGTGAGCCACAAAATTTTTCGTCACTGTGGCATTAGAATGTAATAAGTCCATTTAGCTTTGTAAATAAAGAACCCATCTTAACATTTCTATACTCGTTGGAGATATGTGGGCCTCCTCCTCCCCTTACAGCCCTCCTTCCCTCTCGGAATGAGCTATCTGCGGCACTTGCGACCTACGCAACCGTCCTAAACACGCGTTTTTAAGACATATGCCACTGCAAATGATACTTCCTGACACATTATTCGCCGTTTTTCGTTGTGGGTTCTAAATTTTCCTTTCAGTTCCAAGGATCCTTATGATTCCAACAGTTGTCGCAATGTGTGACTGATACATGTAGATTGTCGTAGCACTATTTATATTTTAGAAATATTTAACAAGTGGTATAAGCAACGCAGAGGCATTGTGAGCCACAAAATTTTTCGTCACTGTGGCATTAGAATGTAATAAGTCCCTTTAGCTTTGTAAATAAAGAAACTATCTTAACATTTCTATACTCGTTGGAGAAATGTGAAACACCTCCCCCCATTACAGCCCTCCTTCCCTCTCCGAATGAGCTCTCTGCGGCACTTGCGACCTACGCAACCGTCCTAAACACGCGTTGTAAAAACATACGCCACTACAAATGATACTTCCTAACACATTATTTGCAGTTGTTCCTTGTGGGTTCTAAATTTTCCTTTCAGTTCCAAGTATCTTGATGATTGCAACAGTTGTCGCAATGTGTGACTGATACATGGCGGTTGTCGTAGCACTATTTATGTTTCAGAAACATTTAACAAGTGGTATATGCAACGCAGAGGCATTGTGAGCCACAAACCTTTTCGTCACTGTGGCATCAGAATGTAATAAGTCCCTTTAGCTTTAAAAATATAGTACCTATCTTAACATTTCTATACTCGTTGGAGAAATGTGGGCCTCCTCCTCCCCTTACAGCCCTCCTTCCCTCTCCGAATGAGCTCTCTGCGGCACTTGCGACCTACGCAACCGTCCTAAACACGCGTGTTTAAGACATATGCCACTGCAAATGATACTTCCTGACACATTATTCGCCGTTGTTCCTTGTGGGTTCTAAATTTTCCTTTCAGTTCCAAGGATCTTTATGATTCCAACAGTTGTCGCAATGTGTGACTGATACATGGAGATTGTCGTAGCACTATTTATATTTTTGAAATATTTAACAAGTGGTATAACCAACGCAGAGGCATTGTGAGCAACAAAATTTTTCGTCGCTGTGGCATTAGAATGTAATAAGTCCCTTTAGCTTTGTAAATAAAGAACCTATCTTAACATTTCTATACTCGTTGGAGAAATGTGGAACACCTCCCCCCCTTACAGCCCTCCTTCCCTCTCCGAATGAGCTCTCTGCGGCACTTGTGACCTACGCAACCGTCCTAAACACGCGTTTTTAAGACATATGCCACTGCAAATGATACATCCTAACACATTATTCGCAGTTGTTCCTTGTGGGTTCTAAATTTTCCTTTCATTTCCAAGGATCTTGATGATTCCATCAGTTGTCGCAATGTGTGACTGGTACATGGAGGTTGTCGTAGCACTATTTATGTTTCAGAAATATTTAACAAGTGGTATATGCAACGCAGAGGCATTGTGAACCACAAACTTTTTCGTCACGTTGGCATTAGAATGTAATTAGTCCCTTTAGCTTTGTAAATATAGAACCTATCTTAACATATCTATACTCGTTGGAGAAATGTGGCTTCCTCCTCCCCTCACGTCCCTCCTCCCCTAGCCGAATGAGCTCTCTGCGGCAATTGCGACCTACGCAACCGTCCTAAACACGCTATTTACGACATATGCCACTGCATATGAATCTTCCTAACACATTATTCGCAGTTGTTCCTTGTGGGTTCTAAATTTTCCTTTCAGTTCCAAGGATCTTGATGATTCCAACAGTTGTCGCAATGTGTGACTGATACATGGAGGTGTTCGTAGCACTATTTATGTTTCAGAAATATTTAACAAGTGGTATATGCAACGCAGAGGCATTGTGAGCCACAAAATCTTTCGTCACTGTGGCATTAGAATGTATAAGTCCCTTTAGCTTTGTAAATAAAGAACCTATCTTAACATTTCTATACTCGTTGGGGAAATGTGGGCCTCCTCCTCCCCTTACAGCCCTCCTTCCCTCTCCGAATGAGCTCTCTGCGGCACTTGCGACCTACGCAACCGTCCTAAACACGAGTTTTTAAGACAAATGCCACTGCAAATGATACTTCCTATTACATTATGCGCAGTTGTTCCTTGTGGGTTCTAAATTTTCCTTTCAGTTCCAAGGATCTTGATGAATCCAACAGTTGTCGCAATGTGTGACTGATACATGGAGGTTGTCGTAGCACTATTTATGTTTCAGAAATATTTAACAAGTGGTATATGCAACGCAGAGGCATTGTGAGCCACAAAATTTTTCATTACTGTGGCGTTAGAATGTAATAAGTCCCTTTAGCTTTAAAAATATAGTACCTATCTTAACATTTCTATACTCGTTGGAGAAATGTGGGCCTCCTCCTCCCCTTACAGTCTTCCTTCCCTCTCCGAATGAGCACTCTGCGGCACTTGCGACCTACGCAACCGTCCTAAACACGCGTTTTTAAGACATAAGCCACTGCAAATGATACTTCCTAACACATTATTCGCAGTTGTTCCTTGTGGGTTCTAAATTTTCCTTTCAGTTCCAATGATCTTGATGATTCCAAAAGTTGTCGCAATGTGTGACTGATACATGGAGGTTGTCGTAGCACTATTTATGTTTCAGAAACATTTAACAAGTGGTATATGCAACGCAGAGGCATTGTGAGCAACAAACTTTTTCGTCACTTTGGCATTAAAACGTAATAAGTCCCTTTAGCTTTAAAAATATAGTACCTATTTTAATATTTCTATACTCGTTGGAGAAATGTGGGCCTCCTCCTCCCCTTACAGTCTTCCTTCCCTCTCCGAATGAGCACTCTGCGGCACTTGCGACCTACGCAACCGTCCTAAACACGCGTTTTTAAGACATAAGCCACTGCAAATAATACTTCCTAACACATTATTCGCAGTTGTTCTTTGTGGGTTCTAAATTTTCCTTTCAGTTCCAAGGATCTTGATGATTCCAACAGTTGTCGCAAACGTGACTGATACATGGAGGTTGTCGTAGCACTGTTTATGTTTCAGAAATATTTAACAAGTGGTATATGCAACGCGGAGGCATTGTGAGCCACAAACGTTTTCGTCACTGTGGCATTAGAATGTAATAAGTCCCTTTAGCTTTGTAAATATAGTACCTATCTTAACATTTTTATACTCGTTGGAGAAATGTGGGCCTCCTCCTCGCCTTACAGCCCTCCTTCCCTCTCCGAATGAGCTCTCTGCGGCACTTGCGACCTACGCAACCGTCCTAAACACGCGTTTTTAAGACATATACCACTGCAAATGATACTTCCTAACACATTATTCGGAGTTGTTCCTTGTGGGTTCTAAATTTTCCTTTCAGTTCCAAGGATCTTGATGAGTCCAACAGGTGTCGCAATGTGTGACTGACACATGGTGGTTGTCGTAGCACTATTAATGTTTCAGAAATATTTGACGAGTGGTATATGCAACGCAGAGGCATGGTGAGCCACAAAATTTTTCGTCACTGTGGCATTAGAATGTAATAAGTATCTTTAGCTTTGTAAATAAAGAACCTATCTTAACATTTCAATACTCGTTGGAGAAAAGTGGGCCTCCTCCTCCCCTTACAGCCTTCCTTCCCTCTCCGAATGAGCTCTCTGCGGCAATTGCGATCTACCCAACCGTCCTAAACACGCGTTTTTAAGACATATGCCACTGCAAATGATACTTCCTAGCACATTATTAGCAGTTGTTCCTTGTGGGTTCTATATTTTCCTTTCAGTTCCAAAGATCTTGATGATTCCAACAGTTGTCGCAATGTGTGACTGGTACATGGAGGTTGTCGTATCACTATTTTTGTTTCAGAAATATTTAACAAGTGGTATATGCAACGCAGAGGCATTGTGAGCCACAAAATTTTTCGTCACTGTGGCATTAGAATGTAATAAGTCCCTTTAGCTTTGTAAATATAGTTCCTATCTTAACATTTCCATACTCGTTGGAGAAATGTGGGCCTCCTCCTCCCCTTACAGCCCTCCTTCCCTCTCCGAATGAGCTCTCTGCGGGAATTGCGACTTACGCAACCGTCCTAAACACGCGTTTTTAAGACATATGCCACTGCAAATGATACTTCCTAACACATTATTCGCAGTTGTTCCTTGTGGGTTCTAAATTTTCCTTTCAGTTCCAAGGATCTTGATGATTCCATCAGTTGTCGCAATGTGTGACTGATACATAGAGGTTGTCGTAGCACTATTTATGTTTCAGAAATATTTAACAAGTGGTATATGCAATGCAGAGGTATTGTGAGCCACAAAATTTTTCGTCACTGTGGCATTAGAGTGTAATAAGCCCCTTTAGCTTTGTAAATAGAGAACCTATCTTAACATTTCAATACTCGTTGGAGAAATGTGGGCCTCCTCCTCCCCTTACAGCATTCCTTCCCTCTCCGAATGAGCTCTCTGCGGCAATTGCGATCTACCCAACCGTCCTAAACACGCGTTTTTAAGACATATGCCACTGCAAATGATACTTCCTAACACATTATTAGCAGTTGTTCCTTGTGGGTTCTAAATTTTCCTTTCAGTTCCAAAGATCTTGATGATTCCAACAGTTGTCGCAATGTGTGACTGGTACATGGAGGTTATCGTAGCACTATTTTTGTTTCGGAAATATTTAACAAGTCGTATATGCAACGCAGAGGCATTGTGAGCCACAAAATATTTCGTCACTGTGGCATTAGAATGTAATAAGTCCCTTTAGCTTTGTAGATAAAGAACCCACCTTAACATTATTGTACTCGTTGGAGAAATGTGGGCCTCCTCCTCCCCTTACAGCCCTCCTTCACTCTCCGAATGAGCTCTCTGCGGCAATTGCGACTTACGCAACCGTCCTAAACACGCGTTTTTAAGTCATATGCCACTGCAAATGATACTTCCTAACACATTATTCACAGTTGTTCCTTGTGGGTTCTAAATTTTCCTTTCAGTTCCAAGGATCTTGATGATTCCAACAGTTGTCGCAATGTGTGACTGATACATGGAGGTTGTCGTAGCACTGTTTATGTTTCAGAAATATTTAACAAGTGGTATATGCAACGCAGAGGCATTGTGAGCCACAAAATTTTCCGTCACTGTGGCATTAGAATGTAGTAAGTCCCTTTAGCTTTGTAAATAAAGAACCTATCTTAACATTTCTATACTCGTTGTACAAATGTGGGCCTCCTCCTCCAGTTACAGCACTGCTTCCCTCTCCGAATGAGCGCTGTGCGGCAGTTGCGACCAACGCAACCGTCCTAAACACGCGTTTTTAAGACATATGCCACTGCAAATGATACTTCCTGACACATTATTCGCCGTTGTTCCTTGTGGGTTCTAAATTTTCCTTTCAGTTCCAAGGATCTTTATGATTCCAACAGTTGTTGCAATGTGTGACTGATACATGGGGATTGTCGTAGCACTATTTATATTTTAGAAATATTTAACAAGTGGTATAAGCAACGCAGAGGCATTGTGAGCCACAAAATTTTTCGTCACTGTGGCATTAGAATGTAATAAGTCCCTTTAGCTTTGTAAATGTAGTAGATAGTCTTAACATTTCTATACTCGTTGGGGAAACGTGGGCCTCCTCCTCCGTTTACAGCATTCCTTCCCACTCCGAATGAGCTCTCTGCGGCAATTGCGACCTACGCAACCGTCCTAAACACGCGTTTTTAAGACATATGCCACTGCAAATGCTACTTCCTAACACATTATTCGCAGTTGTTCCTTGTGGGTTCTAAATTTTCCTTTCAGTTCCAAGGATCTTGATGATTCCAACAGTTGTCGCAATGTGTGACTGATACATGGAGGTGTTCGTAGCACTATTTATGTTTCAGAAATATTTAACAAGTGGTATATGCAACGCAGAGGCATTGTGAGCCACAAAATCTTTCGTCACTGTGGCATTAGAATGTATAAGTCCCTTTAGCTTTGTAAATAATGAACCTATCTTAACATTTCTATACTCGTTGGGGAAATGTGGGCTCCTCCTCCCCTTACAGCCCTCCTTCCCTCTCCGAATGAGCTCTCTGCGGCACTTGCGACCTACGCAACCGTCCTAAACACGAGTTTTTAAGACATATGCCACTGCAAATGATACTTCCTATTACATTATGCGCAGTTGTTCCTTGTGGGTTCTAAATTTTCCTTTCAGTTCCAAGGATCTTGATGAATCCAACAGTTGTCGCAATGTGTGACTGATACATGGAGGTTGTCGTAGCACTATTTATGTTTCAGAAATATTTAACAAGTGGTATATGCAACGCAGAGGCATTGTGAGCCACAAAATTTTTCGTTACTGTGGCATTAGAATGTAATAAGTCCCTTTAGCTTTAAAAATATAGTACCTATCTTAACATTTCTATCCTCGTTGGAGAAATGTGGGCCTCCTCCTCCCCTTACAGTCTTCCTTCCCTCTCCGAATGACCACTCTGCGGCACTTGCGACCTACGCAACCGTCCTAAACACGCGTTTTTAAGACATAAGCCACTGCAAATGATACTTCCTAACACATTATTCGCAGTTGTTCTTTGTGGGTTCTAAATTTTCGTTTCAGTTCCAAGGATCTTGATGATTCCAACAGTTGTCGCAAACGTGACTGATACATGGAGGTTGTCGTAGCACTGTTTATGTTTCAGAAATATTTAACAAGTGGTATATGCAACGCGGAGGCATTGTGAGCCACAAACGTTTTCGTCACTGTGGCATTAGAATGTAATAAGTCCCTTTAGCTTTGTAAATATAGTACCTATCTTAACATTTTTATACTCGTTGGAGAAATGTGGGCCTCCTCCTCCCCTTACAGCCCTCCTTCCCTCTCCGAATGAGCTCTCTGCGGCACTTGCGACCTACGCAACCGTCCTAAACACGCGTTTTTAAGACATATACCACTGCAAATGATACTTCCTAACACATTATTCGGAGTTGTTCCTTGTGGGTTCTAAATTTTCCTTTCAGTTCCAAGGATCTTGATGAGTCCAACAGTTGTCGCAATGTGTGACTGACACATGGTGGTTGTCGTAGCACTATTAATGTTTCAGAAATATTTGACGAGTGGTATATGCAACGCAGAGGCATGGTGAGCCACAAAATTTTTCGTCACTGTGGCATTAGAATGTAATAAGTATCTTTAGCTTTGTAAATAAAGAACCTATCTTAACATTTCAATACTCGTTGGAGAAAAGTGGGCCTCCTCCTCCCCTTACAGCCTTCCTTCCCTCTCCGAATGAGCTCTCTGCGGCAATTGCGATCTACCCAACCGTCCTAAACACGCGTTTTTAAGACATATGCCACTGCAAATGATACTTCCTAGCACATTATTAGCAGTTGTTCCTTGTGGGTTCTATATTTTCCTTTCAGTTCCAAAGATCTTGATGATTCCAACAGTTGTCGCAATGTGTGACTGGTACATGGAGGTTGTCGTATCACTATTTTTGTTTCAGAAATATTTAACAAGTGGTATATGCAACGCAGAGGCATTGTGAGCCACAAAATTTTTCGTCACTGTGGCATTAGAATGTAATAAGTCCCTTTAGCTTTGTAAATATAGTTCCTATCTTAACATTTCCATACTCGTTGGAGAAATGTGGGCCTCCTCCTCCCCTTACAGCCCTCCTTCCCTCTCCGAATGAGCTCTCTGCGGGAATTGCGACTTACGCAACCGTCCTAAACACGCGTTTTTAAGACATATGCCACTGCAAATGATACTTCCTGACACATTATTCGCAGTTGTTAATTGTGGGTTCAAAATTTTCCTTTCAGTTCCAAAGATCTTGATGATTCCAACAGTTGTCGCAATGTGTGACTGATACATAGAGGTTGTCGTAGCACTATTTATGTTTCAGAAATATTTAACAAGTGGTATATGCAATGCAGAGGTATTGTGAGCCACAAAATTTTTCGTCACTGTGGCATTAGAGTGTAATAAGCCCCTTTAGCTTTGTAAATAGAGAACCTATCTTAACATTTCAATACTCGTTGGAGAAATGTGGGCCTCCTCCTCCCCTTACAGCATTCCTTCCCTCTCCGAATGAGCTCTCTGCGGCAATTGCGATCTACCCAACCGTCCTAAACACGCGTTTTTAAGACATATGCCACTGCAAATGATACTTCCTAACACATTATTAGCAGTTGTTCCTTGTGGGTTCTAAATTTTCCTTTCAGTTCCAAAGATCTTGATGATTCCAACAGTTGTCGCAATGTGTGACTGGTACATGGAGGTTATCGTAGCACTATTTTTGTTTCGGAAATATTTAACAAGTCGTATATGCAACGCAGAGGCATTGTGAGCCACAAAATATTTCGTAACTGTGGCATTAGAATGTAATAAGTCCCTTTAGCTTTGTAGATAAAGAACCCATCTTAACATTATTATACTCGTTGGAGAAATGTGGGCCTCCTCCTCCCCTTACAGCCCTCCTTCACTCTCCGAATGAGCTCTCTGCGGCAATTGCGACTTACGCAACCGTCCTAAACACGCGTTTTTAAGTCATATGCCACTGCAAATGATACTTCCTAACACATTATTCACAGTTGTTCCTTGTGGGTTCTAAATTTTCCTTTCAGTTCCAAGGATCTTGATGATTCCAACAGTTGTCGCAATGTGTGACTGATACATGGAGGTTGTCGTAGGACTGTTTATGTTTCAGAAATATTTAACAAGTGGTATATGCAACGCAGAGGCATTGTGAGCCACAAAATTCTCCGTCACTGTGGCATTAGAATGTAGTAAGTCCCTTTAGCTTTGTAAATAAAGAACCTATCTTAACATTTCTATACTCGTTGGAGAAATGTGGGCCTCCTCCTCCAGTTACAGCACTGCTTCCCTCTCTGAATGAGCGCTGTGCGGCACTTGCGACCAACGCAACCGTCCTAAACACGCGTTTTTAAGACATATGCCACTGCAAATGATACTTCCTAACACAATATTCACAGTTGTTCCTTGTGGGTTCTAAATTTTCCTTTCGGTTCCAAGGATCTTGATGATTCCAACAGTTGTCGCAATGTCTGACTGATACATGGAGGTTGTCGTAGCACTATTTATGTTTCAGAACTATTTAACAAGTGGTATATGCAACGCAGAGGCATTGTGAGCCACAAAATGTTTCGCCACTGTGGTATTAGAATGTAATAAGTCCCTTTAGCTTTGTAAATATAGTTCCTATCTTAACATTTCCATACTCGTTGGAGAAATGTGGGCCTCCTCCTCCCCTTACAGCCCTCCTTCCCTCTCCGAATGAGCTCTCTGCGGGAATTGCGACTTACGCAACCGTCCTAAACACGCGTTTTTAAGACATATGCCACTGCAAATGATACTTCCTGACACATTATTCGCAGTTGTTAATTGTGGGTTCAAAATTTTCCTTTCAGTTCCAAAGATCTTGATGATTCCAACAGTTGTCGCAATGTGTGACTGATACATAGAGGTTGTCGTAGCACTATTTATGTTTCAGAAATATTTAACAAGTGGTATATGCAATGCAGAGGTATTGTGAGCCACAAAATTTTTCGTCACTGTGGCATTAGAGTGTAATAAGCCCCTTTAGCTTTGTAAATAGAGAACCTATCTTAACATTTCAATACTCGTTGGAGAAATGTGGGCCTCCTCCTCCCCTTACAGCATTCCTTCCCTCTCCGAATGAGCTCTCTGCGGCAATTGCGATCTACCCAACCGTCCTAAACACGCGTTTTTAAGACATATGCCACTGCAAATGATACTTCCTAACACATTATTAGCAGTTGTTCCTTGTGGGTTCTAAATTTTCCTTTCAGTTCCAAAGATCTTGATGATTCCAACAGTTGTCGCAATGTGTGACTGGTACATGGAGGTTATCGTAGCACTATTTTTGTTTCGGAAATATTTAACAAGTCGTATATGCAACGCAGAGGCATTGTGAGCCACAAAATATTTCGTCACTGTGGCATTAGAATGTAATAAGTCCCTTTAGCTTTGTAGATAAAGAACCCATCTTAACATTATTATACTCGTTGGAGAAATGTGGGCCTCCTCCTCCCCTTACAGCCCTCCTTCACTCTCCGAATGAGCTCTCTGCGGCAATTGCGACTTACGCAACCGTCCTAAACACGCGTTTTTAAGTCATATGCCACCGCAAATAATACTTCCTAACACATTATTCACAGTTGTTCCTTGTGGGTTCTAAATTTTCCTTTCAGTTCCAAGGATCTTGATGATTCCAACAGTTGTCGCAATGTGTGACTGATACATGGAGGTTGTCGTAGCACTATTTATGTTTCAGAAACATTTAACAAGTGGTATATGCAACGCAGAGGCATTGTGAGCAACAAACTTTTTCGTCACTTTGGCATTAAAATGTAATAAGTCCCTTTAGCTTTAAAAATATAGTACCTATCTTAACATTTCTATACTCGTTGGAGAAATGTGGGCCTCCTCCTCCCCTTACAGTCTTCCTTCCCTCTCCGAATGAGCACTCTGCGGCACTTGCGACCTACGCAACCGTCCTAAACACTCGTTTTTAAGACATAAGCCACTGCAAAAGATACTTCCTAACACATTATTCGCAGTTGTTCTTTGTGGGTTCTAAATTTTCCTTTCAGTACCAAGGATCTTGATGATTCCAGCAGTTGTCGCAAACGTGACTGATACATGGAGGTTGTCGTAGCACTGTTTATGTTTCAGAAATATTTAACAAGTGGTATATGCAACGCGGAGGCATTGTGAGCCACAAACGTTTTCGTCACTGTGGCATTAGAATGTAATAAGTCCCTTTAGCTTTGTAAATATAGTACCTATCTTAACATTTTAATACTCGTTGGAGAAATGTGGGCCTCCTCCTCCCCTTACAGCCCTCCTTCCCTCTCCGAATGAGCTCTCTGCGACACTTGCGACCCACGCAACCGTCCTAAACACGCGTTTTTAAGACATATACCACTGCAAATGATACTTCCTAACACATTATTCGCAGTTGTTCCTTGTGGGTTCTAAATTTTCCTTTCAGTTCCAAGGATCTTGATGATTCCAACAGTTGTCGCAATGTGTGACTGATACATGGAGGTGTTCGTAGCACTATTTATGTTTCAGAAATATTTAACAAGTGGTATATGCAACGCAGAGGCATTGTGAGCCACAAAATCTTTCGTCACTGTGGCATTAGAATGTAATAAGTCCCTTTAGCTTTGTAAATGTAGTAGATAGTCTTAACATTTCTATACTCGTTGGGGAAATGTGGGCCTCCTCCTCCGTTTACAGCATTCCTTCCCACTCCGAATGAGCTCTCTGCGGCAATTGCGACCTACGCAACCGTCCTAAACACGCGTTTTTAAGACATATGCCACTGCAAATGCTACTTCCTAACACATTATTCGCAGTTGTTCCTTTTGGGTTCTAAATTTTCCTTTCAGTTCCAAGGATCTTGATGATTCCAACAGTTGTCGCAAACGTGACTGATACATGGAGGTTGTCGTAGCACTGTTTATGTTTCAGAAATATTTAACAAGTGGTATATGCAACGCGGAGGCATTGTGAGCCACAAACGTTTTCGTCACTGTGGCATTAGAATGTAATAAGTCCCTTTAGCTTTGTAAATATAGTACCTATCTTAACATTTTTATACTCGTTGGAGAAATGTGGGCCTCCTCCTCCCCTTACAGCCCTCCTTCCCTCTCCGAATGAGCTCTCTGCGGCACTTGCGACCTACGCAACCGTCCTAAACACGCGTTTTTAAGACATATACCACTGCAAATGATACTTCCTAACACATTATTCGGAGTTGTTCCTTGTGGGTTCTAAATTTTCCTTTCAGTTCCAAGGATCTTGATGAGTCCAACAGTTGTCGCAATGTGTGACTGACACATGGTGGTTGTCGTAGCACTATTAATGTTTCAGAAATATTTGACGAGTAGTATATGCAACGCAGAGGCATGGTGAGCCACAAAATTTTTCGTCACTGTGGCATTAGAATGTAATAAGTATCTTTAGCTTTGTAAATAAAGAACCTATCTTAACATTTCAATACTCGTTGGAGAAAAGTGGGCCTCCTCCTCCCCTTACAGCCTTCCTTCCCTCTCCGAATGAGCTCTCTGCGGCAATTGCGATCTACCCAACCGTCCTAAACACGAGTTTTTAAGACATATGCCACTGCAAATGATACTTCCTAGCACATTATTAGCAGTTGTTCCTTGTGGGTTCTATATTTTCCTTTCAGTTCCAAAGATCTTGATGATTCCAACAGTTGTCGCAATGTGTGACTGGTACATGGAGGTTGTCGTATCACTATTTTTGTTTCAGAAATATTTAACAAGTGGTATATGCAACGCAGAGGCATTGTGAGCCACAAAATTTTTCGTCACTGTGGCATTAGAATGTAATAAGTCCCTTTAGCTTTGTAAATATAGTTCCTATCTTAACATTTCCATACTCGTTGGAGAAATGTGGGCCTCCTCCTCCCCTTACAGCCCTCCTTCCCTCTCCGAATGAGCTCTCTGCGGGAATTGCGACTTACGCAACCGTCCTAAACACGCGTTTTTAAGACATATGCCACTGCAAATGATACTTCCTGACACATTATTCGCAGTTGTTCCTTGTGGGTTCAAAATTTTTTTTTCAGTTCCAAGGATCTTGATGATTCCAACAGTTGTCGCAATGTGTGACTGATACATAGAGGTTGTCGTAGCACTATTTATGTTTCAGAAATATTTAACAAGTGGTATATGCAACGCAGAGGCATTGTGAGCCACAAAATTTTTCGTTACTGTGGCATTAGAATGTAATAAGTCCCTTTAGCTTTAAAAATATAGTACCTATCTTAACATTTCTATCCTCGTTGGAGAAATGTGGGCCTCCTCCTCCCCTTACAGTCTTCCTTCCCTCTCCGAATGACCACTCTGCGGCACTTGCGACCTACGCAACCGTCCTAAACACGCGTTTTTAAGACATAAGCCACTGCAAATGATACTTCCTAACACATTTTTCGCAGTTGTTCTTTGTGGGTTCTAAATTTTCCTTTCAGTTCCAAGGATCTTGATGATTCCAACAGTTGTCGCAAACGTGACTGATACATGGAGGTTGTCGTAGCACTGTTTATGTTTCAGAAATATTTAACAAGTGGTATATGCAACGCGGAGGCATTGTGAGCCACAAACGTTTTCGTCACTGTGGCATTAGAATGTAATAAGTCCCTTTAGCTTTGTAAATATAGTACCTATCTTAACATTTTTATACTCGTTGGAGAAATGTGGGCCTCCTCCTCCCCTTACAGCCCTCCTTCCCTCTCCGAATGAGCTCTCTGCGGCACTTGCGACCTACGCAACCGTCCTAAACACGCGTTTTTAAGACATATACCACTGCAAATGATACTTCCTAACACATTATTCGGAGTTGTTCCTTGTGGGTTCTAAATTTTCCTTTCAGTTCCAAGGATCTTGATGAGTCCAACAGTTGTCGCAATGTGTGACTGACACATGGTGGTTGTCGTAGCACTATTAATGTTTCAGAAATATTTGACGAGTGGTATATGCAACGCAGAGGCATGGTGAGCCACAAAATTTTTCGTCACTGTGGCATTAGAATGTAATAAGTCCCTTTAGCTTTGTAAATAAAGAACCTATCTTAACATTTCTATACTCGTTGGAGAAATGTGGGCCTCCTCCTCCAGTTACAGCACTGCTTCCCTCTCTGAATGAGCGCTGTGCGGCACTTGCGACCAACGCAACCGTCCTAAACACTCGTTTTTAAGACATAAGCCACTGCAAAAGATACTTCCTAACACATTATTCGCAGTTGTTCTTTGTGGGTTCTAAATTTTCCTTTCAGTTCCAAGGATCTTGATGATTCCAGCAGTTGTCGCAAACGTGACTGATACATGGAGGTTGTCGTAGCACTGTTTATGTTTCAGAAATATTTAACAAGTGGTTTATGCAACGCGGAGGCATTGTGAGCCACAAACGTTTTCGTCACTGTGGCATTAGAATGTAATAAGTCCCTTTAGCTTTGTAAATATAGTACCTATCTTAACATTTTAATACTCGTTGGAGAAATGTGGGCCTCCTCCTCCCCTTACAGCCCTCCTTCCCTCTCCGAATGAGCTCTCTGCGACACTTGCGACCCACGCAACCGTCCTAAACACGTGTTTTTAAGACATATACCACTGCAAATGATACTTCGTAACACATTATTCGGAGTTGTTCCTTGTGGGTTCTAAATTTTCCTTTCAGTTCCAAGGATCTTGATGAGTCCAACAGTTGTCGCAATGTGTGACTGACACATGGTGGTTGTCGTACCACTATTAATGTTTCAGAAAAATTTAACGAGTGGTATATGCAACGCAGAGGCATGGTGAGCCACCAAATTTTTCGTCACTGTGGCATTAGAATGTAATAAGTATCTTTAGCTTTGTAAATAAAGAACCTATCTTAACATTTCAATACTCGTTGGAGAAAAGTGGGCCTCCTCCTCCAATTACAGCCTTCCTTCCCTCTCCGAATGAGCTCTCTGCGGCAATTGCGATCTACCCAACCGTCCTAAACACGCGTTTTTAAGACATATGCCACTGCAAATGATACTTCCTAGCACATTATTAGCAGTTGTTCCTTGTGGGTTCTATATTTTCCTTTCAGTTCCAAAGATCTTGATGATTCCAACAGTTGTCGCAATGTGTGACTGGTACATGGAGGTTGTCGTATCACTATTTTTGATTCAGAAATATTTAACAAATGGTATATGCAACGCAGAGGCATTGTGAGCCACAAAATTTTTCGTCACTGTGGCATTAGAATGTAATAAGTCCCTTTAGCTTTGTAAATATAGTTCCTATCTTAACATTTCCATACTCGTTGGAGAAATGTGGGCCTCCTCCTCCCCTTACAGCCCTCCTTCCCTCTCCGAATGAGCTCTCTGCGGGAATTGCGACTTACGCAACCGTCCTAAACACGCGTTTTTAAGACATATGCCACTGCAAATGATACTTCCTAACACATTATTCGCAGTTGTTCCTTGTGGGTTCTAAATTTTCCTTTCAGTTCCAAGGATCTTGATGATTCCAACAGTTGTCGCAATGTGTGACTCATACATAGAGGTTGTCGAAGCACTATTTATGTTTCAGAAATATTTAACAAGTGGTATATGCAATGCAGAGGTATTGTGAGCCACAAAATTTTTCGTCACTGTGGCATTAGAGTGTAATAAGCCCCTTTAGCTTTGTAAATAAAGAACCTATCGTAACATTTCAATACTCGTTGGAGAAATGTGGGCCTCCTCCTCCCCTTACAGCATTCCTTCCCTCTCCGAATGAGCTCTCTGCGGCAATTGCGATCTACCCAACCGTCATAAACACGCGTTTTTAAGACATATGCCACTGCAAATGATACTTCCTAACACATTATTAGCAGTTGTTCCTTGTGGGTTCTAAATTTTCCTTTCAGTTCCAAGGATCTTGATGATTCCAACAGTTGTCGCAATGTGTGACTGATACATGGAGGTTGTCGTAGCACTGTTTATGTTTCAGAAATATTTAACAAGTGGTATATGCAACGCAGAGGCATTGTGACCCACAAAATTTTCCGTCACTGTGGCATTAGAATGTAGTAAGTCCCTTTAGCTTTGTAAATAAAGAACCTATCTTAACATTTCTGTACTCGTTGGAGAAATGTGGGCCTCCTCCTCCCCTTACAGCACTGCTTCCTTATCCGAATGAGCGCTGTGCGGCACTTGCGACCTACGCAACTGTCCTAAACACGCGTTTTTAAGACATATGCCACTGCAAATGATACTTCCTAACACAATATTCACAGTTGTTCCTTGTGGGTTCTAAATTTTCCTTTCGGTTCCAAGGATCTTGATGATTCCAACAGTTGTCGCAATGTGTGACTGATACATGGAGGTTGTCGTAGCACTATTTATGTTTCAGAACTATTTAACAACTGGTATATGCAACGCAGAGGCATTGTGAGCCACAAAATGTTTCGCCACTGTGGCATTAGAATGTAAAAAGCTCCTTTAGCTTTGTAAATAAAGAACCTATCTTAACATTTCTATACTCGTAGGAGAAATGTGGGCCTCCTCCTCCTCTTACAGCCTTCTTTCCCTCTCCGAATGAGCTCTCTGCGGCAATTGCGACCTACCCAACCGTCCTAAACACGCGTTTTGAAGACATATGCCACTGCAAATGATACATCCTAACACATTATTCACAGTTGTTCCTTGTGGGTTCTAAATTTTCCTTTCAGTTCCAAGGATCTTGATGATTCCAAAAGTTGTCGCAATGTGTGACTGATACATGGAGGTTGTCGTAGCACTATTTATGTTTCAGAAATATTTAACAAGTGGTATATGCAACGCAGAGGCATTGTGAGCAACAAATTTTTTCGTCACTTTGGCATTAAAATGTAATAAGTCCCGTTAGCTTTAAAAATATAGAACCTATCTTAACATTTCTATACTCGTTGGAGGATTGTGGGCCTCCTCCTCCCCTTACAGTCTTCCTTCAATCTCCGAATGAGCTCTCTGCGGCACTTGCGACCTACGCAACCGTCCTAAACACGCGTTTTTAAGACATATGCCACGGCAAATGATACTTCCTAACACATTATGCGCAGTTGTTCCTTGTGGGTTCTAAATTTTCCTTTCAGTTCCAAGGATCTTGATGATTCCAACAGTTGTCGCAATGTGTGACTGATACATGGAGGTTGTCGTATCACTATTTATGTTTCAGAAATATTTAACAAGTGGTATATGCAACGCAGAGGCATTGTGAGACACAAAATTTTTGGTCACTGTGGCATTAGAATGTAATAAGTCCCTTTAGCTTTGTAAATAAAGAACCTGTCTTAATATATCTATACTCGTTGGAGAAATGTGGCCTCCTCCTCCCCTCACAGCCCTCCTTCCCTCTCCGAATGAGCACTCTGCGGCAATTGCGACCTACCCAACCGTCCTAAACACGCGTTTTAAGACGTATGCCACAGCAAATGAATCTTCCTAACACATATTCGCCGTTGTTCCTTGTGGGTTCTAAATTTTCCTTTCAGTTCCAAGGATCTTGATGATTCCAAAAGTTGTCGCAATGTGTGACTGATACATGGAGGTTGTCGTAGCACTGTTTATGTTTCAGAAATATTTAACAAGTGGTATATGCAACGCGGAGGCATTGTGAGCCACAAACGTTTTCGTCACTGTGGCATTAGAATGTAATAAGTCATTTTAGCTTTGTAAATATAGTACCTATCTTAACATTTTTATACTCGTTGGAGAAATGTGGGCCTCCTCCTCCCCTTACAGCCCTCCTTCCCTCTCCGAATGAGCTCTCTGCGGCACTTGCGACCTACGCAACCGTCCTAAACACGCGTTTTTAAGACATATACCACTGCAAATGATACTTCCTAACACATTATTCGGAGTTGTTCCTTGTGGGTTCTAAATTTTCCTTTCAGTTCCAAGGATCTTGATGATTCCAACAGTTGTCGCAATGTGTGACTGACACATGGTGGTTGTCGTAGCGCTATTAATGTTTCAGAAATATTTAACAAGTGGTATATGCAACGCAGAGGCATGGTGAGCCACAAAATTTTTCGTCACTGTGGCATTAGAATGCAATAAGTATCTTTAGCTTTGTAAATAAAGAACCTATCTTAACATTTCAATACTCGTTGGAGAAAAGTGGGCCTCCTCCTCCCCTTACAGCCTTCCTTCCCTCACCGAATGAGCTCTCTGCGGCAATTGCGATCTACCCAACCGTCCTAAACACGCGTTTTTAAGACATATGCAAATGATACTTCCTAGCACATTATTAGCAGTTGTTCCTTGTGGGTTCTACATTTTCCTTTCAGTTCCAAAGATCTTGATGATTCCAACAGTTGTCGCAATGTGTGACTGGTACATGGAGGTTGTCGTATCACTATTTTTGTTTCAGAAATATTTAACAAGTGGTATATGCAACGCAGAGGCATTGTGAGCCACAAAATTTTTCGTCACTGTGGCATTAGAATGTAATAAGTCCCTTTAGCTTTGTAAATATAGTTCCTATCTTAACATTTCCATACTTGTTGGAGAAATGTGGGCCTCCTCCTCCCCTTACAGCCCTCCTTTCCTCTCCGAATGAGTTCTCTTCGGGAATTGCGACTTACGCAACCGTCCTAAACACGCGTTTTTAAGACATATGCCACTGCAAATGATACTTCCTAACACATTATTCGCAGTTGTTCCTTGTGGGTTCTAAATTTTCCTTTCAGTTCCAAAGATCTTGATGATTCCAACAGTTGTCGCAATGTGTGACTGGTACATAGAGGTTATCGTAGCACTATTTTTTTTTTCAGAAATATTTAACAAGTCGTATATGCAACGCAGAGGCATTGTGAGCCACAAAATATTTCGTCACTGTGGCATTAGAATGTAATAAGTCCCTTTAGCTTTGTAGATAAAGAACCCATCTTAACATTATTATACTCGTTGGAGAAATGTGGGCCTCCTCCTCCCCTTACAGCCCTCCTTCACTCTCCGAATGAGCTCTCTGCGGCAATTGCGACTTACGCAACCGTCCTAAACACGCGTTTTTATGTCATATGCCACTGCAAATGATACTTCCTAACACATTATTCGCAGTTGTTCCTTGTGGGTTCTAAATTTTACTTTCAGTTCCAAGGATCTTGATGATTCCAAAAGTTGTCGCAATGTGTGACTGATACATGGAGGTTGTCGTAACCACTATTTATGTTTCAGATATGTTTAACAAGTGGTATATGCAACGCAGAGGCATTGTGAGCCACAAAGTTTTTCGTCACTGTGGCATTAGAATGTAATAAGTCTCTTTAGCTTTGTAAATATAGTACCTATCTTAACATTTCTATACTCGTTGCAGAAATGTGGGCCTCCTCCTCCCCTTACAGCCCTCCTTCCCTCTCCGAATGAGCTCTCTGCGGCAATTGCGACTCACGCAACCGTCCTAAACACGCTTTTTGAAGACATATGCCACTGCAAATGGTACTTCCTAACACATTATTCGCAGTTTTTCCTTGTGGGTTCTAAATTTTACATTCAGTTCCAAGGATCTTGATGATTCCAAAAGTTGTCGCAATGTGTGACTGATAGATGGCAGTTTTCGTAGCACTATTTATGTTTCAGAAATATTTAACAAGTGGTATATGAAACGCAGAGGCATTGTGAGCCACAAAATTTTTCGTCACTGTGGCATTAGAATGTAATAAGTCCCTTTAGCTTTGTAAATATAGTTCCTATCTCAACATTTCTATACTCGTTGGAGAAATGTGGGCCTCCTCCTTTCCTTACAGCCCTCCTTCCCTCTCCGAATAAGCTCTCTGCGGCAATTGCGACAAACGCAACCGTCCTAAGCACGCGTTTTTAAAACATATGCCACTGCAAATGATACTTCCTAACACATTATTCGCAGTTGTTCCTTGTGGGTTCTAAATTTTACTTTCAGTTCCAAGGATCTTGATGATTCCAAAAGTTGTCGCAATGTGTGACTGATACATGGAGGTTGTCGTAGCACTATTTATGTTTCAGAAATATTTAACAAGTGGTATATGCAACGCAGAGGCATTGTGATCCACAAAATTTTTCGTCACTGTGGCATTAGAATGTAATAAATCCCTTTAGCTTTGTAAATATAGTTCCTATCTTAATATTTCTATACTCGTTGGAGAAATGTGGGCCCCCTCCTCTCCTTACAGTCCTCCTTCCCTCTCAGAATGAGCTCTCTGCGGCAATTGCGACTTACGCAACCGTCCTAAACACGCGTTTTTAAAACATATGCCACTGCAAATGATACTTCCTAACACATTATTCGCAGTTGCTCCTTGTGGGTTCTAAATTTTCCTTTCAGTTCCAAGGATCTTGATGATTCCAAAAGTTGTCGCAATGTGTGACTGATAGATGGAGGTTGTCGTAGCACTATTAATGTTTCAGAAATATTTAACAAGTGGTATATGCAACGCAGAGGCATTGCGAGCCAAAAAATTTTTCGTCACTGCGGCATTAGAATGTAATAAGTCCCTTTAGCTTTGTAAATGTAGTACCTGTCTTAACATTTCTATACTCGTTGGAGAAATGTGGGCCTCTTTCTCCCCTTACAGCCCTCCTTCCCTCTCCGAATGAGCTTTCTGCAACACTTGGGACCTACGCAACCGTCCTAAACACGCGTTTTTAAGACATATGCCACTGCAAATGATGCTTCCTAACACATTATTCGCAGTTGTTCCTTGTGGGTTCTAAATTTTCCTTTCAGTTTCAAGGATCTTGATGATTCCAAAAGTTGTCGCAATGTGTGACTGATACATGGAGGTTGTCGTAGCACTATTTATGTTTCATAAATATTTAACAAGTGGTATATGCAACGCAGAGGCATTGCGAGACACAAAATTTTTCGTCACTGCGGCATTAGAATGTAATAAGTCCCTTTAGCTTTGTAAATGTAGTACCTATCTTAACATTTCTATACTCGTTGGAGAAATGTGGGCCTCTTTCTCCCCTTACAGCCCTCCTTCCCTCTCCGAATGAGCTTTCTGCGGCACTTGCGACCTACGCAACCGTCCTAAACACGCGTTTTTAAGACATATGCCACTGCAAATGATGCTTCCTAACACATTATTCGCAGTTGTTCCTTGTGGGTTCTAAATTTTCCTTTCAGTTCCAAGGATCTTGATGATTCCAAAAGTTGTCGCAATGTGTGACTGATACATGGAGGTTGTCGTAGCACTATTTATGTTTCATAAATATTTAACAAGTGTTATATGCAACGCAGAGGCATTGTGAGCCACAAAATGTTTCGTCACTGTGGCATTAGAATGTAATAAGTCCCTTTAGCTTTGTAAATATAGTACCTATCTCAACATTTCTATACTCGTTGGAGAAAAGTGGTCCTCCTCCGCCGCTTACAGTCCCCTTCCCTCTCCGAATGAGCTCTCTGCGGCAATGGCGACCTACGCAACCGTCCTAAACACGCGCTTTTAAGACATATGCCACTGCAAAAGATACTTACGAACACATTATTCGCAATTGTTCCTTGTGGGTTCTAAATTTTCCTTTCAGTTCCAAGGATCTTGATGATTCCAAAAGTTGTCGCAATGAGTGACTGATACATGGAGGTTGTCGTAGCACTATTTATGTTTCATAAATATTTAACAAGTGTTACATGCAACGCAGAGGCACTGTGAGCCACAAAATTTTTCGTCACTGTGGCATTAGAATGTAATAAGTCCCTTTAGCTTTGTAAATATAGTACCTATCTTAACATTTCTAGACTCGTTGGAGAATTGTGGGCCTCCTCCTTCGCTTCCAGCCCCACTTCTTTTTCCGAATGAGCTCTCTGCGGCACTTGCGACCTACGCAACCGTCCTAAACACACGTTTTTAAGACATGTGCCACTGCAAATGATACTTCCTAACACATTATTCGCAGTTGTTCCTTGTGGGTTCTAAATTTTCCTTTCAGTTCCAAGGATCTTGATGATTCCAAAAGTTGTCCCAATGAGTGACTGATACATGGAGGTTGTCGTAGCACTATTTATGTTTCATAAATATTTAACAAGTGTTATATGCAACGCAAAGGCATTGTGAGCCACAAAATTTTTCGTCACTGTGGCATTAGAATGTAATAAGTCCCTTTAGCTTTGTAAATATAGTACCTATCTTAACATTTCTATACTCGTTGGAGAAATGTGGGCTTCCTCCTCCCCTTACAGCCCCCCTTCCCTCACCGAATGAGCTCTCTGCGGCTCTTGCGACCTACGCAACCGTCCGAAACACGCGTTTTTAAGACAAATTCCACTGCAAATGATGCTTCCTAACACATTATTCGCAGTTGTTCCTTGTGGGTTCTAAATTTTCCTTTCAGTTCCAAGGATCTTGATGATTCCAACAGTTGTCGCAATGTGTGACTGATACATGGAGGTTGTCGTAGCACTATTTATGTTTCAGAAATATTTAACAAGTGGTATATGCAACGCAGAGGTATTTTGAGCCACAAAATTTTTCGTCACTGTGGCATTATAATGTAATAAGTCCCTTTAGCTTTGTAAATATAGTACTTGTCTTAACATTTCTATACTCGTTGGAGAAATGTGGGCCTCCTCCTTCGATTACACCCCCCCCCCTTCTTTTTCCGAATGAGCTCTCTGCGGCAATTGCGACCTACGCAACCGTCCTAAACACGCGTTTTTAAGACATATGCCACTGCAAATGATGCTTCCTAACACTTTATTCGCAGTTGTTCTTTGTGGGTTCTAAATTTTCCTTTCAGTTCCAAGGATCTTGATGATTCCAAAAGAAGCCGCAATGAGTGACTGATACATGGAGGTTGTCGTAGCACTATTTATGTTTCATAAATATTTAACAAGTGTTATATGCAACGCAGAGGCATTGTGAGCCATAAAATTTTTCGTCACTGTGGCATTAGAATGTAATAAGTCCCTTTAGCTTTGTAAATATAGTACCTATCTTAACATTTCTATACTCGTTGGAGAAATGTGGGCCTCTTTCTCCCCTTACAGCCCTCCTTCCCTCTCCGAATGAGCTCTCTGCGGCAATTGCGACCTACGCAACCGTCCTAAACACGCGTTTTTAAGACATATGCCACTGCAAATGATGCTTCCTAACACATTATTCGCAGTTGTTCCTTGTGGGTTTTAAATTTTCCTTTCAGTTCCAAGGATCTTGATGATTCCAAAAGTTGTCGCAATGAGTGACTGATACATGGAGGTTGTCGTAGCACTATTAATGTTTCATAAATATTTAACAAGTGTTATATGCAACGCAGAGGTATTGTGAGCCACAAAATTTTTCATCACTGTGGCATTAGAATGTAATAAGTCCCTTTAGCTTTGTAAATATAGTACCTATCTTAACATTTCTATACTCGTTGGAGAAATGTGGGCCTCCTCCTCCGCTTACAGCCCTCCTTCCCTCTCCGAATGAGCTCTCTGCGGCACTTGCGACCTACGCTACCGACCTAAACACGCATTTTTAAGACATATGCCACTGCAGATGATACTTCCTAACACATTATTCGCAGTTGTTCCTTGTGGGTTCTAAATTTTCCTTTCAGTTCCAAGGATCTTGATGATTCCAACAGTTGTCGCAATGAGTGACTGATACATGGAGGTTGTCGTAGCACTATTTATGTTTCATAAATATTTAACAAGTGTTATATGCAACGCAGAGGCATTGTGAGCCACAAAATATTTCGTCACTGTGGCATTAGAATGTAATAAGTCCCTTTAGCTTTGTAAATATAGTACCTATCTTAACATTTCTATACTCGTTGGAGAAATGTGGGCCTCCTCCTCCCTTGCAGCCCTCCTTCCCTCTCCAAATGAGCTCTCTGCGGCAATTGCGACTTACCCAATCGTCCTAAACACGCGTTTTTAAGACATATGCCACTGCAAATGATACTTCCTAACACATTATTCGCAGTTGTTCCTTGTGGGTTCTAAATTTTCCTTTCAGTTCCAAGGATCTTGATCATTCCAACAGTTGTCGCAATGTGTGACTGATACATGGAGGTTGTCGTAGCACTATTTATGTTTCAGAAATATTTAACAAGTGGTATATGCAACGCACAGGCATTGTGAGCCACAAAATTTTTCGTCACTGTGGCATTAGAATGTAATAAGACCCTTTAGCTTTGTAAATATAGTACCTATCTTAACATTTCTATACTCGTTGGAGAAATGTGGACCTCCTCCTCCCCGTACAGCCCTCCTTCCCTTTCCGAATAAGCTCTCTGCGGCAATTGCGACCTACGCAACCGTCCTAAACACGCGCTTTTAAGACATATGCCACTGCAAATGATACTTCCTAACACATTATTCGCAGTTGTTCCTTGTGAGTTCTAAATTTTCCTTTCAGTTCCAAGGATCTTGATGATTCCAAAAGTTGCCGCAATGTGTGACTGATACATGGAGGTTGTCGTAGCACTATTTATGTTTGAGAAATATTTAACAAGTGGCAAATGCAACGCAGAGGTATTGTGAGCCACAAAATTATTCGTCACTGTGGCATTACAATGTAATAAGTCCCATTACCTTTGCAAATATAGTACCCATCTTAACGTTTCTATACTCGTCGGAGAAATGTGGGCCTCCTCCTCCCCTTACAGCCTTCCTTCCCTCTCCGAATGAGCTCTCTGCGGCAATTGCGACCTACGCAACCGTCCTAAACAAGCGTTTTTAAGACATATGC
Organism: Schistocerca piceifrons; assembly: GCF_021461385.2. Lineage (NCBI taxonomy): Eukaryota > Metazoa > Arthropoda > Insecta > Orthoptera > Acrididae > Schistocerca > Schistocerca piceifrons. The sequence goes on along the minus strand of NW_025728204.1, from coordinate 208,142 downwards.
CACTGCAAATGATACTTCCTAACACATTATTTGCAGTTGTTCCATGTGGGTTCTAAATTTTCCTTTCAGTTCCAAAGATGTTGATGAATCCAAAAGTTGTCGCAATGTGTGACTGATACATGGAGGTTGTCGTAGCACTATTTATGTTTCAGAAATATTTAACAAGTGGTATATGCAACGATGAGGCAATGTGAGCCACAAAATTTTTCGTCACTGTGGCATTAGAATGTAATAAGTCCCTTTAGCTTTGTAAATATAGTACCCATCTTAACATTTCTATACTCGTCGGAGAAATGTGGGCCTCCTCCTCCCCTTACAGCCCTCCTTCCCTCTCCGAATGAGCTCTCTGCGGCATTTGCGACCTACGCAACCGTCCTAAACAAGCGTTTTTAAGACATATGCCACTGCAAATGATACTTCCTAACACATTATTCGCAGTTGTTACTTGTGAGTTCTAAATTTTCCTTTCAGTTCCAAGGATCTTGATGATTCCAAAAGTTGTCGCAATGAGTGACTGATACATGGAGGTTGTCGTAGCACTATTTATGTTTCATAAATATTTAACAAGTGTTATATGCAACGCAGAGGCACTGTGAGCCACAAACTTTTTCGTCACTGTGGCATTAGAATGTAATAAGTCCCTTTAGCTTTGTAAATATAGTACCTATCTTAACATTTCTAGACTCGTTGGAGAATTGTGGGCCTCCTCCTTCGCTTACAGCCCCACTTCTTTTTCCGAATGAGCTCTCTGCGGCACTTGCGACCTACGCAACCGTCCTAAACACACGTTTTTAAGACATGTGCCACTGCAAATGATACTTCCTAACACATTATTCGCAGTTGTTCCTTGTGGGTTCTAAATTTTCCTTTCAGTTCCAAGGATCTTGATGATTCCAACAGTTGTCGCAATGTGTGACTGATACATGGAGGTTGTCGTAGCACTATTTATGTTTCAGAAATATTTAACAAGTGGTATATGCAACGCAGAGGTATTGTGAGCCACAAAATTTTTCGTCACTGTGGCATTATAATGTAATAAGTCCCTTTAGCTTTGTAAATATAGTACTTATCTTATCATTTCTATACTCGTTGGAGAAATGTGGGCCTCCTCCTTCGATTACACCCCCCCCTTCTTTTTCCGAATGAGCTCTCTGCGGCAATTGCGACCTACGCAACCGTCCTAAACACGCGTTTTTAAGACATATGCCACTGCAAATGATGCTTCCTAACACATTATTCGCAGTTGTTCCTTGTGGGTTCTAAATTTTCCTTTCAGTTCCAAGGATCTTGATGATTCCAACAGTTGTCGCAATGAGTGACTGGTACATGGAGGTTGTCGTAGCACTATTTATGTTTCATAAATATTTAACAAGTGTTATATACAACGCAGAGGCATTGTGAGCCACAAAATATTTCGTCACTGTGGCATTAGAATGTAATAAGTCCCTTTAGCTTTGTAAATATAGTACCTATCTTAACATTTCTATACTCGTTGGAGAAATGTGGGCCTCCTCCTCCCTTACAGCCCTCCTTCCCTCTCCAAATGAGCCCTCTGCGGCAATTGCGACTTACCCAACCGTCCTAAACACGCGTTTTTAGGACATATGCCACTGCAAATGATACTTCCTAACACATTATTCGCAGTTGTTCCTTGTGGGTTCTAAATTTTCCTTTCAGTTCCAAGGATCTTGATCATTCCAACAGTTGTCGCAATGTGTGACTGATACATGGAGGTTGTCGTAGCACTATTTATGTTTCAGAAATATTTAACAAGTGGTATATGCAACGCAGAGGCATTGTGAGCCACAAAATTTTTCGTCACTGTGGCATTAGAATGTAATAAGACCCTTTAGCTTTGTAAATATAGTACCTATCTTAACATTTCTATACTCGTTGGAGAAATGTGGGCCTCCTCCTCCCCGTACAGCCCTCCTTCCCTTTCCGAATAAGCTCTCTGCGGCTATTGCGACCTACGCAACCGTCCTAAACACGCGCTTTTAAGACATATGCCACTGCAAATGATACTTCCTAACACATTATTCGCAGTTGTTCCTTGTGAGTTCTAAATTTTCCTTTCAGTTCCAAGGATCTTGATGAGTCCCAAAGTTGCCGCAATGTGTGACTGATTCATGGAGGTTGTCGTAGCACTATTTATGTTTGAGAAATATTTAACAAGTGGCATATGCAACGCAGAGGTATTGTGAGCCACAAAATTATTCGTCACTGTGGCATTACAATGTAATAAGTCCCATTACCATTGCAAATATAGTACCCATCTTAACATTTCTATACTCGTCGGAGAAATGTGGGCCTCCTCCTCCCCTTACAGCCTTCCTTCCCTCTCCGAGTGAGCTCTCTGCGGCAATTGCGACCTACGCAACCGTCCTAAACAAGCGTTTTTAAGACATATGCCACTGCAAATGATACTTCCTAACACATTATTTGCAGTTGTTCCATGTGGGTTCTAAATTTTCCTTTCAGTTCCAAAGATGTTGATGATTCCAAAAGTTGTCGCAATGTGTGACTGATACATGGAGGTTGTCGTAGCACTATTTATGTTTCAGAAATATTTAACAAGTGGTATATGCAACGATGAGGCAATGTGAGCCACAAAATTTTTCGTCATGTTGCATTAGAATGTAATAAGTCCCTTTAGCTTTGTAAATATAGTACCCATCTTAACATTTCTATACTCGTCGGAGAAATGTGGGCCTCCTCCTCCCCTTACAGCCCTCCTTCCCTCTCCAAATGAGCTCTCTGCGGCAATTGCGACCTACGCAACCGTCCTAAACAAGCGTTTTTAAGACATATGCCACTGCAAATGATACTTCCTAACACATTATTCGCAGTTGTTACTTGTGAGTTCTAAATTTTCCTTTCATTTCCAAGGATCTTGATGATTCCCAAAGTTGTCGCAAAGTGTGACTGACACATGGAGGTAGTCGTAGCACTATTTATGTTCCAGAAATATTTAACAAGTGGTATATGCAACGCAGAGGTATTGTGAGCCACAAAATTTTTCGTCACTGTCGCATTAGAATGTAATAAGTCCCTTTAGCTTTGTAAATATAGTACCTATCTTAACATTTCTACACTCGTTGGAGAAATGTGGGCCTCTTTCTCCCCTTACAGCCCTCCTTCCCTCTCCGAATGAGCTCTCTGCGGAAATGGCGACCTACGCACCCGTCCTAAACACGCGCTTTTAAGACATATGCCACTGCAAATGATACTTCCTAACACATTATTCGCAGTTGTTCCTTGTGAGTTCTAAATTTTCCTTTCAGTTCCAAGGATCTTGATGATTCCCAAAGTTGTCGCAATGTGTGACTGACAGATGGAGGTTGTCGTAGCACTATTTATGTTTCAGAAATATTTAACATGTGGTATATGCAACGCAGAGGTATTGTGAGCCACAAAACTTTTCGACACTGTGGCATTACAATGTAATAAGTCCCATTACCTTTGCAAATATAGTACCCATCTTAACATTTCTATACTCGTCGGAGAAATGTGGGCCTCCTCCTCCCCTTACAGCCCTCCTTCCCTCTCCGAATGAGCTCTCTGCGGCAATTGCGACCTACGCAACCATCCTAAATACGCGTTTTTAAGACATATGCCACTGCAAATGGTACCTCCTAACACATTATTCGCAGTTGTTCCTTGTGGGTTCTGAATTTTCCTTTCAGTTCCAAGGATCTTGATGATTCCAACAGTTGTCGCAATGTGTGACTGATACATGGAGGTTGTCGTAGCACTATTTGTGTTTCAGAAATATTTAACAAGTGGTGTATACCACGCAGAGGTATTGTGAGCCACAAAATTTTTCGTCACTGTCGCATTAGAATGTAATAAGTCCCTTTAGCTTTGTAAATATAGTACCTATCTTGACATTTCTATACTCGTTGGAGAAATGTGGGCCTCCTCCTCCGCTTACAGCCCTCCTTCCCTCTCCGAATGAGCTCTCTGCGGCAATTGCGACCTACCCAACCGTCCTAAACACGCGTTTTTAAGACATATGCCACTGCAAAAGATGCTTCCTAACACATTATTCGCAGTTGTTCCTTGTGGGTTCTAAATTTTCCTTTCAGTTCCAAGGATCTTGATGATTCCAAAAGTTGTCGCAATGAGTGACTGATACATGGAGGTTGTCGTAGCACTATTTATGTTTCATAAATATTTGACAAGTGTTATATGCAACGCAGAGTCATTGTGAGCCACAAAATTTTTCGATACTGCGGCATTAGAATGTATTAAGTCCCTTTAGCTTTGTAATTGTAGTACCTATCTTAACATTTCTATACACGTTGCAGAAATGTGGGCCTCCTTCTCCCCTTACAGCCCTCCTTCCCTCTCCGAATGAGCTCCCTGCGGCACTTGCGACCTACGCAACCGTCCTAAACACGCGTTTTTAAGACATATGCCACTGCAAATGATGCTTCCTAACACATTATTCGCAGTTGTTCCTTGTGGGTTCTTAATTTTCCTTTCAGTTTCAAGGATCTTGATGATTCCAAAAGTTGTCGCAAAGTGTGACTGATACATGGAGGTTGTCGTAGCACTATTTATGTTTCAGAAATATTTAACAAGTGGTATATGCAACGCAGAGGCTTTGTGAGCCACAAAATGTTTCGTCACTGTGGCATTAGAATGTAATAAGTCCCTTTAGCTTTGTAAATATAGTACCTATCTTAAAATTTCTATACTCGTTGGTGAAATGTGGGACTCCTCCTCCCCTTACAGCCCTCCTTCCCTCTCCGAATGAGCTCTCTGCGGCACTTGCGACCTACGCTACCGACCTAAACACGCATTTTAAAGACATATGCCACTGCAAATGATACTTCCTAACACGTTATTCGCAGTTGTTCCTTGTGAGTTCTAAATTTTCCTTTCAGTTCCAAGGATCTTGATGATTCCCAAAGTTGTCGCAATGTGTGACACATACATGGAGGTTGTCGTAGCACTATTTATGTTTGAGACATATTTAACAAGTGGTATATGCAACGCAGAGGTATTGTGAGCAACAAAATTTTTCGTCACTGTGGCATTACTATGTAATAAGTCCCATTACCTTTGCAAATATAGTACCCATCTTAACATTTCTATACTCGTCGGAGAAATGTGGGCCTCCTCCTCCCCTTACAGCCCTCCTTCCCTCTCCGAATGAGCTCTCTGCGGCAATTGCGACCTACGCAACTGTCCTAAACAAGCGTTTTTAAGACATATGCCACTGCAAATGATACTTCCTAACACATTATTCGCAGTTGTTCCATGTGGGTTCTAAATTTTCCTTTCAGTTCCAAGGATGTTGATGATTCCAAAAGTTGTCGCAATGTGTGACTGATACATGGAGGTTGTCGTAGCACTATTTATGTTTCAGAAATATTTAACAAGTGGTATATGCAACGTAGAGGTATTGTGAGCCACAAAATTTTTCGTCACTGTGGCATTACAATGTAATAAGTCCCATTACCTTTGCAAATATAGTACCCATCTTAACATTTCTATAGTCGTCGGAGAAATGTGGGCCTCCTCCTCCCCTTACAGCCCTCCTTCCCTCTCCGAATGAGCTCTCTGCGGCAATTGCGACCTACGCAACCGTCCTAAACAAGCGTTTTTAAGACATATGCCACTGCAAATGATACTTCCTAACACATTATTCGCAGTTGTTCCATGTGGGTTCTAAATTTTCCTTTCAGTTCCAAGGATGTTGATGATTCCAAAAGTTGTCGCAATGTGTGACTGATACATGGAGGTTGTCGTAGCACTATTTATGTTTCAGAAATATTTAACAAGTCGTATATGCAACGCAGAGGTATTGCGAGCCACCAAATTTTTCTTCACTGTGGCATTAGAATGTAATAAGTCCCTTTAGCTTTGTAAATATAGTACCTATCTTAACATTTCTATACTCGTTGGAGAAATGTGGGCCTCCTCCTCCCCGTACAGCCCTCCTTCCCTTTCCGAATAAGCTCTCTGCGGCAATTGCGACCTACGCAACCGTTCCAAAAACACGCGCTTTTAAGACATATGCCACTGCAAATGATACTTCCTAACACATTATTCGCAGTTGTTCCTTGTGAGTTCTAAATTTTCCTTTCAGTTCCAAGGATCTTGATGATTCCCAAAGTTGTCGCAATGTGTGACTGATACATGGAGGTTGTCGTAGCACTATTTATGTTTCAGAAATATTTAACAAGTGGTATATGCAACGCAGAGGTATTGTGAGTCACAAAATTTTTCGTCACTGTGGCATTACAATGTAATAAGTCCCACTACCTTTGCAAATATAGTACCCATCTTAACATTTCTACACTCGTCGGAGAAATGTGGGCCTCCTCTTCCCCTTACAGCCCTCCTTCCCTCTCCGAATGAGCTCTCTGCGGCAATTGCGACCTACGCAACCGTCCTAAACAAGCGTTTTTAAGACATATGCCACTGCAAATGATACTTCCTAACACATTATTCGCAGTTGTTCCATGTGGGTTCTAAATTTTCCTTTCAGTTCCAAGGATGTTGATGATTCCAAAAGTTGTCGCAATGTGTGACTGATACATGGAGGTTGTCGTAGCACTATTTATGTTTCAGAAATATTTAACAAGTCGTATATGCAACGCAGAGGTATTGCGAGCCACCAAATTTTTCTTCACTGTGGCATTAGAATGTAATAAGTCCCTTTAGCTTTGTAAATATAGTACCTATCTTAACATTTCTATACTCGTTGGAGAAATGTGGGCCTCCTCCTCCCCGTACAGCCCTCCTTCCCTTTCCGAATAAGCTCTCTGCGGCAATTGCGACCTACGCAACCGTCCCAAAAACACGCGCTTTTAAGACATATGCCACTGCAAATGATACTTCCTAACACATTATTCGCAGTTGTTCCTTGTGAGTTCTAAATTTTCCTTTCAGTTCCAAGGATCTTGATGATTCCCAAAGTTGTCGCAATGTGTGACTGATACATGGAGGTTGTCGTAGCACTATTTATGTTTCAGAAATATTTAACAAGTGGTATATGCAACGCAGAGGTATTGTGAGCCACAAAATTTTTCGTCACTGTGGCATTACAATGTAATAAGTCCCATTACCTTTGTAAATATAGTACCCATCTTAACATTTCTACACTCGTCGGAGAAATGTGGGCCTCCTCTTCCCCTTACAGCCCTCCTTCCCTCTCCGAATGAGCTCTCTGCGGCAATTGCGACCTACGCAACCGTCCTAAACAAGCGTTTTTAAGACATATGCCACTGCAAATGATACTTCCTAACACATTATTCGCAGTTGTTCCTTGTGAGTTCTAAATTTTCCTTTCAGTTCCAAGGATCTTGATGATTCCAAAAGTCGTCGCAATGTGTGACTGATACATGGAGGTTGTCGTAGCACTATTTATGTTTCAGAAATATTTAACAAGTGGTATATGCAACGCAGAAGCATTGTGAGCCACAAAATTTTTCGTCACTGTGGCATTAGAATGTAATAAGTCCCTTTAGCTTTGTAAATGTAGTACCTATCTTAACATTTCTATACTCGTAGGAGAAATGTGGGCCTCTTTCTCCCCTTACAGCCCTCCTTCCCTCTCCGAATGAGCTCTCTGCGGAAATGGCGACCTACGCACCCGTCCTAAACACGCGCTTTTAAGACATATGCCACTGCAAATGATACTTCCTAACACATTATTCGCAGTTGTTCCTTGTGAGTTCTAAATTTTCCTTTCAGTTCCAAGGATCTTGATGATTCCCAAAGTTGTCGCAATGTGTGACTGACACATGGAGGTTGTCGTAGCATTATTTATGTTTCAGAAATATTTAACATGTGGTATATGCAACGCAGAGGTATTGTGAGCCACAAAACTTTCCGTCACTGTGGCATTACAATGTAATAAGTCCCATTACCTTTGCGAATATAGTACCCATCTTAACATTTCTATACTCGTCGAAGAAATGTGGGCCTCCTCCTCCCCTTACAGCCCTCCTTCCCTCTCCGAATGAGCTCTCTGCGGCAATTGCGACCTACGCAACCGTCCTAAACAAGCGTTTTTAAGACATATGCCACTGCAAATGGTACCTCTTAACACATTATTCGCAGTTGTTCCTTGTGGGTTCTGAATTTTCCTTTCAGTTCCAAGGATCTTGATGATTCCAACAGTTGTCGCAATGTGTGACTGATACATGGAGGTTGTCGTAGCACTATTTGTGTTTCAGAAATATTTAACAAGTGGTGTATACCACGCAGAGAAATTGTGAGCCACAAAATTTTTCGTCACTGTCGCATTAGAATGTAATAAGTCCCTTTAGCTTTGTAAATATAGTACCTATCTTGACATTTCTATACTCGTTGGAGAAATGTGGGCCTCCTCCTCCGCTTACAGCCCTCCTTCCCTCTCCGAATGAGCTCTCTGCGGCAATTGCGACCTACCCAACCGTCCTAAACACGCGTTTTGAAGACATATGCCACTGCAAATGATGCTTCCTAACACATTATTCGCAGTTGTTCCTAGTGGGTTCTAAATTTTCCTTTCAGTTCCAAGGATCTTGATGATTCCAAAAGTTGTCGCAATGAGTGACTGATACATGGAGGTTGTCGTAGCACTATTTATGTTTCATAAATATTTAACAAGTGTTATATGCAACGCAGAGTCATTGTGAGCCACAAAATTTTTCGACACTGCGGCATTAGAATGTAATAAGTCCCTTTAGCTTTGTAATTGTAGTACCTATCTTAACATTTCTATACACGTTGCAGAAATGTGGGCCTCCTTCTCCCCTTACAGCCCTCCTTCCCTCTCCGAATGAGCTCCCTGCGGCACTTGCGACCTACGCAACCGTCCTAAACACGCGTTTTTAAGACATATGCCACTGCAAATGATGCTTCCTAACACATTATTCGCAGTTGTTCCTTGTGGGTTCTAAATTTTCCTTTCAGTTTCAAGGATCTTGATGATTCCAAAAGTTGTTGCAATGTGTGACTGATACATGGAGGTTGTCGTATCACTATTTATGTTTCAGAAATATTTAACAAGTGGTATATGCAACGCAGAGGCTTTGTGAGCCACCAAATGTTTCGTCACTGTGGCATTAGAATGTAATAAGTCCCTTTAGCTTTGTAAATATAGTACCTATCTTAAAATTTCTATACGCGTTGGTGAAATGTGGGACTCCTCCTCCCCTTACAGCCCTCCTTCCCTCTCCGAATGAGCTCTCTGCAGCACTTGCGAACTACGCTACCGACCTAAACACGCATTATTAAGACATATGCCACTGCAAATGATACTTCCTAACACATTATTCGCAGTTGTTCCTTGTGGGTTCTAAATTTTCCTTTCAGTTCCAAGGATCTTGATGATTCAAACAGTTGTCGCAATGTGTGACTGATACATGGAGGTTGTCGTAGCACTATTTATGTTTCAGAAATATTTAACAAGTGGTATATGCAACGATGAGGCAATGTGAGCCACAAAATTTGTCGTCACTGTGGCATTAGAATGTAATAAGTCTCTTTAGCTTTGTAAATATAGTACCCATCTTAACATTTCTATACTCGTCGGAGAAATGTGGGCCTCCTCCTCCCCTTACAGCCCTCCTTCCCTCTCCGAATGAGCTCTCTGCGGCAATTGCGACCTACGCAACCGTCCTAAACAAGCGTTTTTAAGACATATGCCACTGCAAATGATACTTCCTAACACATTATTCGCAGTTGTTACTTGTGAGTTCTAAATTTTCCTTTCAGTTCCAAGGATCTTGATGATTCCCAAAGTTGTCGCAATGTGTGACTGACACATGGAGGTTGTCGTAGCACTATTTATGTTTCAGAAATATTTAACAAGTGGTATATGCAACGCAGAGGTATTGTGAGCCACAAAATTTTTCGTCACTGTGGCATTACAATGTAATAAGTCCCATTACCTTTGCAAATATAGTACCCCTCTTAACATTTCTATACTCGTTGGTGAAATGTGGGCCTCCTCCTCCCCTTACAGCCCCACTTCCCTCACCGAATGAGCTCTCTGCGGCAATTGCAACCTACGCAACCGTCCTAAACACGCGTTTTTAAGACATATGCCACTGCAAATGGTACCTCCTAACACATTATTCGCAGTTGTTCCTTGTGGGTTCTGAATTTTCCTTTCAGTTCCAAGGATCTTGATGATTCCAAAAGTTGTCGCAATGTTACTGATACATGGAGGTTGTCGTAGCACTATTTATGTTTCAGAAATATTTAACAAGTCGTATATGCAACGCAGAGGTATTGTGAGCCACCAAATTTTTCTTCACTGTGGCATTAGAATGTAATAAGTCCCTTTAGCTTTGTAAATATAGTACCTATCTTAACATTTCTATACTCGTTGGAGAAATGTGGGCCTCCTCCTCCCCGTACAGCCCTCCTTCCCTTTCCGAATAAGCTCTCTGCGGCAATTGCGACCTACGCAACCGTCCTAAACACGCGCTTTTAAGACATATGCCACTGCAAATGATACTTCCTAACACATTATTCACAGTTGTTCCTTGTGAGTTCTAAATTTTCCTTTCAGTTCCAAGGATCTTGATGATTCCCAAAGTTGTCGCAATGTGTGACTGATACATGGAGGTTGTCGTAGCACTATTTGTGTTTGAGACATATTTAACAAGTGGTATATGCAACGCAGAGGTATTGTGAGCCACAAAATTTTTCGTCACTGTGGCATTACAATGTAATAAGTCCCATTACCTTTGCAAATATAGTACCCATCTTAACATTTCTATACTCGTCGGAGAAATGTGGGCCTCCTCCTCCCCTTACAGCCCTCCTTCCCTCTCCGAATGAGCTCTCTGCGGCAATTGCGACCTACGCAACTGTCCTAAACAAGCGTTTTTAAGACATATGCCACCGCAAATGATACTTCCTAACACATTATTCGCAGTTGTTCCATGTGGGTTCTAAATTTTCCTTTCAGTTCCAAGGATGTTGTTGATTCCAAAAGTTGTCGCAATGTGTGACTGATACATGGAGGTTGTCGTAGCACTATTTATGTTTCAGAAATATTTAACAAGTGGTATATGCAACGTAGAGGTGTTGTGAGCCACAAAGTTTTTCGTCACTGTGGCATTACAATGTAATAAGTCCCATTACCTTTGCAAATATAGTACCCATCTTAACATTTCTATACTCGTTGGAGAAATGTGGGCCTCCTCCTCCCCTTACAGCCCTCCTTCCCTCTCCGAATGAGCTCACTGCGGCAACTGCGACCTACGCAACCGTCCTAAACAAGCGTTTTTAAGACATATGCCACTGCAAATGATACTTCCTAACACATTATTCGCCGTTGTTCCATGTGGGTTCTAAATTTTCCTTTCAGTTCCAAGGATGTTGATGATTCCAAAAGTTGTTGCAATGTGTGACTGATACATGGAGGTTGTCGTAGCACTATTTATGTTTCAGAAATATTTAACAAGTGGTATATGCAACGCAGAGGCTTTGTGAGCCACAAAATGTTTCGTCACTGTGGCATTAGAATGTAATAAGTCCCTTTAGCTTTGTAAATATAGTACCTATCTTAACATTTCTATACTCGTTGGAGAAATGTGGGCCTCCTCCTCCCTTACAGCCCTCCTTCCCTCTCCAAATGAGCTCTCTGCGGCAATTGCGACCTACCCAACCGTCCTACACACGCGTTTTTAAGACATATGCCACTGCAAAGGGTACCTCCTAACACATTATTCGCAGTTGTTCCTTGTGGGTTCTGAATTTTCCTTTCAGTTCAAAGGATCTTGATGATTCCAAAAGTTGTCGCAATGTGACTGATACATGGAGGTTGTCGTAGCACTATTTATGTTTCAGAAATATTTAACAAGTGGTATATGCAACGCAGAGGCTTTGTGAGCCACAAAATGTTTCGTCACTGTGGCATTAGAATGTAATAAGTCCCTTTAGCTTTGTAAATATAGTACCTATCTTAACATTTCTATACTCGTTGGAGAAATGTGGGCCTCCTCCTCCCCGTACAGCCCTCCTTCCCTTTCCGAATAAGCTCTCTGCGGCAATTGCGACCTACGCAACCGTCCCAAAAACACGCGCTTTTAAGACATATGCCACTGCAAATGATACTTCCTAACACATTATTCGCAGTTGTTCCATGTGGGTTCTAAATTTTCCTTTCAGTTCCAAGGATGTTGATGATTCCAAAAGTTGATGCAATGTGTGACTGATACATGGAGGTTGTCGTAGCACTATTTACGTTTCAGAAATATTTAACAAGTGGTATATGCAACGCAGAGGTATTGTGAGCCACAAAATTTTTCGTCACTCTCGCATTAGAATGTAATAAGTCCCTTTAGCTTTGTAAATATAGTACCTATCTTGACATTTCTATCCTCGTTGGAGAAATGTGGGCCTCCTCCTCCGCTTACAGCCCTCCTTCCCTCTCCGAATGAGCTCTCTGCGGCAATTGCGACCTACCCAACCGTCCTAAACACGCGTTTTTAATACATATGCCACTGCAAATGATGCTTCCTAACACATTATTCGCAGTTGTTCCTTGTGGGTTCTAAGTTTTCCTTTCAGTTCCAAGGATCTTGATGATTCCAAAAGTCGTCGCAATGAGTGACTGACACATGGAGGTTGTCGTAGCATTATTTATGTTTCAGAAATATTTAACATGTGGTATATGCAACGCAGAGGTATTGTGAGCCACAAAACTTTCCGTCACTGTGGCATTACAATGTAATAAGTCCCATTACCTTTGCGAATATAGTACCCATCTTAACATTTCTATACTCGTCGAAGAAATGTGGGCCTCCTCCTCCCCTTACAGCCCTCCTTCCCTCTCCGAATGAGCTCTCTGCGGCAATTGCGACCTACGCAACCGTCCTAAACAAGCGTTTTTAAGACATATGCCACTGCAAATGGTTCCTCTTAACACATTATTCGCAGTTGTTCCTTGTGGGTTCTGAATTTTCCTTTCAGTTCCAAGGATCTTGATGATTCCAACAGTTGTCGCAATGTGTGACTGATACATGGAGGTTGTCGTAGCACTATTTGTGTTTCAGAAATATTTAACAAGTGGTGTATACCACGCAGAGGTATTGTGAGCCACAAAATTTTTCGTCACTGTCGCATTAGAATGTAATAAGTCCCTTTAGCTTTGTAAATATAGTACCTATCTTGACATTTCTATACTCGTTGGAGAAATGTGGGCCTCCTCCTCCGCTTACAGCCCTCCTTCCCTCTCCGAATGAGCTCTCTGCGGCAATTGCGACCTACCCAACCGTCCTAAACACGCGTTTTGAAGACATATGCCACTGCAAATGATGCTTCCTAACACATTATTCGCAGTTGTTCCTTGTGGGTTCTAAATTTTCCTTTCAGTTCCAAGGATCTTGATGATTCCAAAAGTTGTCGCAATGAGTGACTGATACATGGAGGTTGTCGTATCACTATTTATGTTTCAGAAATATTTAACAAGTGGTATATGCAACGCAGAGGCTTTGTGAGCCACCAAATGTTTCGTCACTGTGGCATTAGAATGTAATAAGTCCCTTTAGCTTTGTAAATATAGTACCTATCTTAAAATTTCTATACGCGTTGGTGAAATGTGGGACTCCTCCTCCCCTTACAGCCCTCCTTCCCTCTCCGAATGAGCTCTCTGCAGCACTTGCGACCTACGCTACCGACCTAAACACGCATTTTTAAGACATATGCCACTGCAAATGGTACCTCCTAACACATTATTCGCAGTTGTTACTTGTGAGTTCTAAATTTTCCTTTCAGTTCCAAGGATCTTGATGATTCCCAAAGTTGTCGCAATGTGTGACTGACACATGGTGGTTGTCGTAGCACTATTTATGTTTCAGAAATATTTAACAAGTGGTATATGCAACGCAGAGGTATTGTGAGCCACAAAATTTTTCGTCACTGTGGCATTACAATGTAATAAGTCCCATTACCTTTGCAAATATAGTACCCCTATTAACATTTCTATACTCGTTGGTGAAATGTGGGCCTCCTCCTCCCCTTACAGCCCCACTTCCCTCACCGAATGAGCTCTCTGCGGCAATTGCAACCTACGCAACCGTCCTAAACACGCGTTTTTAAGACATATGCCACTGCAAATGGTACCTCCTAACACATTATTCGCAGTTGTTCCTTGTGGGTTCTGAATTTTCCTTTCAGTTCCAAGGATCTTGATGATTCCAAAAGTTGTCGCAATGTTACTGATACATGGAGGTTGTCGTAGCACTATTTATGTTTCAGAAATATTTAACAAGTCGTATATGCAACGCAGAGGTATTGTGAGCCACCAAATTTTTCTTCACTGTGGCATTAGAATGTAATAAGTCCCTTTAGCTTTGTAAATATAGTACCTATCTTAACATTTCTATACTCGTTGGAGAAATGTCGACCTCCTCCTCCCCGTACAGCCCTCCTTCCCTTTCCGAATAAGCTCTCTGCGGCAATTGCGACCTACGCAACCGTCCTAAACACGCGCTTTTAAGACATATGCCACTGCAAATGATACTTCCTAACACATTATTCGCAGTTGTTCCTTGTGAGTTCTAAATTTTCCTTTCAGTTCCAAGGATCTTGATGATTCCCAAAGTTGTCGCAATGTGTGACTGATACATTGAGGTTGTCGTAGCACTATTTATGTTTGAGACATATTTAACAAGTGGTATATGCAACGCAGAGGTATTGTGAGCCACAAAATTTTTCGTCACTGTGGCATTACAATGTAATAAGTCCCATTACCTTTGCAAATATAGTACCCATCTTAACATTTCTATACTCGTCGGAGAAATGTGGGCCTCCTCCTCCCCTTACAGCCCTCCTTCCCTCTCCGAATGAGCTCTCTGCGGCAATTGCGACCTACGCAACTGTCCTAAACAAGCGTTTTTAAGACATATGCCACTGCAAATGATACTTCCTAACACATTATTCGCAGTTGTTCCATGTGGGTTCTAAATTTTCCTTTCAGTTCCAAGGATGTTGTTGATTCCAAAAGTTGTCGCAATGTGTGACTGATACATGGAGGTTGTCGTAGCACTATTTATGTTTCAGAAATATTTAACAAGTGGTATATGCAACGTAGAGGTGTTGTGAGCCACAAAATTTTTCGTCACTGTGGCATTACAATGTAATAAGTCCCATTACCTTTGCAAATATAGTACCCATCTTAACATTTCTATACTCGTTGGAGAAATGTGGGCCTCCTCCTCCCCTTACAGCCCTCCTTCCCTCTCCGAATGAGCTCTCTGCGGCAACTGCGACCTACGCAACCGTCCTAAACAAGCGTTTTTAAGACATATGCCACTGCAAATGATACTTCCTAACACATTATTCGCCGTTGTTCCATGTGGGTTCTAAATTTTCCTTTCAGTTCCAAGGATGTTGATGATTCCAAAAGTTGTTGAAATGTGTGACTGATACATGGAGGTTGTCGTAGCACTATTTATGTTTCAGAAATATGTAACAAGTGGTATATGCAACGCAGAGGCTTTGTGAGCCACAAAATGTTTCGTCACTGTGGCATTAGAATGTAATAAGTCCCTTTAGCTTTGTAAATATAGTACCTATCTTAACATTTCTATACTCGTTGGAGAAATGTGGGCCTCCTCCTCCCTTACAGCCCTCCTTCCCTCTCCAAATGAGCTCTCTGCGGCAATTGCGACCTACCCAACCGTCCTGCACACGCGTTTTTAAGACATATGCCACTGCAAATGGTACCTCCTAACACATTATTCGCAGTTGTTCCTTGTGGGTTCTGAATTTTCCTTTCAGTTCCAAGGATCTTGATGATTCCAAAAGTTGTCGCAATGTTACTGATACATGGAGGTTGTCGTAGCACTATTTATGTTTCAGAAATATTTAACAAGTCGTATATGCAACGCAGAGGTATTGTGAGCCACCAAATTTTTCTTCACTGTGGCATTAGAATGTAATAAGTCCCTTTAGCTTTGTAAATATAGTACCTATCTTAACATTTCTATACTCGTTGGAGAAATGTCGACCTCCTCCTCCCCGTACAGCCCTCCTTCCCTTTCCGAATAAGCTCTCTGCGGCAATTGCGACCTACGCAACCGTCCCAAAAACACGCGCTTTTAAGACATATGCCACTGCAAATGATACTTCCTAACACAATATTCGCAGTTGTTCCTTGTGGGTTCTAAATTTTCCTTTCAGTTCCAAGGATCTTGATGATTCAAACAGTTGTCGCAATGTGTGACTGATACATGGAGGTTGTCGTAGCACTATTTATGTTTCAGAAATATTTAGCAAGTGGTATATGCAACGATGAGGCAATGTGAGCCACAAAATTTGTCGTCACTGTGGCATTAGAATGTAATAAGTCTCTTTAGCTTTGTAAATATAGTACCCATCTTAACATTTCTATACTCGTCGGAGAAATGTGGGCCTCCTCCTCCCCTTACAGCCCTCCTTCCCTCTCCGAATGAGCTCTCTGCGGCAATTGCGACCTACGCAACCGTCCTAAACAAGCGTTTTTAAGACATATGCCACTGCAAATGATACTTCCTAACACATTATTCGCAGTTGTTACTTGTGAGTTCTAAATTTTCCTTTCAGTTCCAAGGATCTTGATGATTCCCAAAGTTGTCGCAATGTGTGACTGACACATGGAGGTTGTCGTAGCACTATTTATGTTTCAGAAATATTTAACAAGTGGTATATGCAACGCAGAGGTATTGTGAGCCACAAAATTTTTCGTCACTGTGGCATTACAATGTAATAAGTCCCATTACCTTTGCAAATATAGTACCCCTCTTAACATTTCTATACTCGTTGGTGAAATGTGGGCCTCCTCCTCCCCTTACAGCCCCACTTCCCTCACCGAATGAGCTCTCTGCGGCAATTGCAACCTACGCAACCGTCCTAAACACGCGTTTTTAAGACATATGCCACTGCAAATGGTACCTCCTAACACATTATTCGCAGTTGTTCCTTGTGGGTTCTGAATTTTCCTTTCAGTTCCAAGGATCTTGATGATTCCAAAAGTTGTCGCAATGTTACTGATACATGGAGGTTGTCGTAGCACTATTTATGTTTCAGAAATTTTTAACAAGTCGTATATGCAACGCAGAGGTATTGTGAGCCACCAAATTTTTCTTCACTGTGGCATTAGAATGTAATAAGTCCCTTTAGCTTTGTAAATATAGTACCTATCTTAACATTTCTATACTCGTTGGAGAAATGTGGACCTCCTCCTCCCCGTACAGCCCTCCTTCCCTTTCCGAATAAGCTCTCTGCGGCAATTGCGACCTACGCAACCGTCCTAAACACGCGCTTTTAAGACATATGCCACTGCAAATGATACTTCCTAACACATTATTCGCAGTTGTTCCTTGTGAGTTCTAAATTTTCCTTTCAGTTCCAAGGATCTTGATGATTCCCAAAGTTGTCGCAATGTGTGACTGATACATTGAGGTTGTCGTAGCACTATTTATGTTTGAGACATATTTAACAAGTGGTATATGCAACGCAGAGGTATTGTGAGCCACAAAATTTTTCGTCACTGTGGCATTACAATGTAATAAGTCCCATTACCTTTGCAAATATAGTACCCATCTTAACATTTCTATACTCGTCGGAGAAATGTGGGCCTCCTCCTCCCCTTACAGCCCTCCTTCCCTCTCCGAATGAGCTCTCTGCGGCAATTGCGACCTACGCAACTGTCCTAAACAAGCGTTTTTAAGACATATGCCACTGCAAATGATACTTCCTAACAAATTATTCGCAGTTGTTCCATGTGGGTTCTAAATTTTCCTTTCAGTTCCAAGGATGTTGTTGATTCCAAAAGTTGTCGCAATGTGTGACTGATACATGGAGGTTGTCGTAGCACTATTTATGTTTCAGAAATATTTAACAAGTGGTATATGCAACGCAGAGGCTTTGTGAGCCACAAAATGTTTCGTCACTGTGGCATTAGAATGTAATAAGTCCCTTTAGCTTTGTAAATATAGTACCTATCTTAACATTTCTATACTCGTTGGAGAAATGTGGGCCTCCTCCTCCATTACAGCCCTCCTTCCCTCTCCGAATGAGCTCTCTGCGGAAATGGCGACCTACGCACCCGTCCTAAACACGCGCTTTTAAGACATATGCCACTGCAAATGATACTTCCTAACACATTATTCGCAGTTGTTCCTTGTGAGTTCTAAATTTTCCTTTCAGTTCCAAGGATCTTGATGATTCCCAAAGTTGTCGCAATGTGTGACTGACACATGGAGGTTGTCGTAGCACTATTTATGTTTCAGAAATATTTAACATGTGGTATATGCAACGCAGAGGTATTGTGTGCCACAAAACTTTTCGTCACTGTGGCATTACAATGTAATAAGTCCCATTACCTTTGCAAATATAGTACCCATCTTAACATTTCTATACTCGTCGGAGAAATGTGGGCCTCCTCCTCCCCTTACAGCCCTCCTTCCCTCTCCGAATGAGCTCCCTGCGGCAATTGCGACCTACGCAACCGTCCTAAACACGCGTTTTTAAGACATATGCCACTGCAAATGGTACCTCCTAACACATTATTCGCAGTTGTCCCTTGTGGGTTCTGAATTTTCCTTTCAGTTCCAAGGATCTTGATGATTCCAACAGTTGTCGCAATGTGTGACTGATACATGGAGGTTGTCGTAGCACTATTTGTGTTTCAGAAATATTTAACAAGTGGTGTATACCACGCAGTGGTATTGTGAGCCACAAAATTTTTCGTCACTGTGGCATTAGAATGTAATAAGTCTCTTTAGCTTTGTAAATATTGTACCTATCTTAACATTTCTATACTCATTGAGAAATGTGGGCCTCCTCCTCCCCATACAGCCCTCCTTCCCTCTCCGAATGAGCTCTCTGCGGCAATTGCAACCTACGCAACCGTCCTAAACACGCGCTTTTAAGACATATGCCACTGCAAATGATACTTCCTAACACATTATTCGCAGTTGTTCCTTGTGAGTTCTAAATTTTCCTTTCAGTTCTAAGGATCTTGATGATTCCCAAAGTTGTCGCAATGTGTGACTGAGACATGGAGGTTGTCGTAGCACTATTTATGTTTCAGAAATATTTAACAAGTGGTATATGCAACGCAGAGGTATTGTGAGCCACAAAAATTTTCGTCACTGTGGCATTAGAATGTAATAAGTCCCTTTAGCTTTGTAAATATAGTACCTATCTTGACATTTCTATACTCGTTGGAGAAATGTGGGCCTCCTGATCCGCTTACAGCCCTCCTTCCTTCTCCGAAAGAGCTCTCTGCGGCAATTGCGACCTACCCAACCGTCCTAAACACGCGTTTTTAAGGCATATGCCACTGCAAATGATGCCCCTTAACACATTATTCGCAGTTGTTCCTTGTGGGTTCTAAATTTTCCCCTCAGTTCCAAGGATCTTGATGATTCCAAAAGTTGTCGCAATGAGTGACTGATGCATGGAGGTTGTCGTAGCACTATTTATGTTTCAGAAATATTTAACAAGTGGTATATGCAACGTAGAGGTATTGTGAGCCACAAAATTTTTCATCACTGTGGCATTAGAATGTAATAAGACACTTTAGCTTTGTAAATATAGTACCTATCTTAACATTTCTATACTCGTTGAGAAATGTGGGCCTCCTCCTCCCCATACAGCCCTCCTTCCCTCTCCGAATGAGCTCTCTGCGGCAATTGCGACCTACGCAACCGTCCTAAACACGCGCTTTTAAGACATATGCCACTGCAAATGATACTTCCTAACACATTATTCCCAGTTGTTCCTTGTGAGTTCCAAATTTTCCTTTCAGTTCCAAGGATCTTCATGATTCCCAAAGTTGTCGCAATGTGTGACTGATACATGCAGGTTGTCGTAGCACTATTTATGTTTCAGAGATATTTAACAAGTGGTATATGCAACGCAGAGGTATTGTGAGATACAAAATTTTTCGACACTGTGGCATTACAATGTAATAAGTCCCATTACCTTTGCAAATATAGTACCCATCTTAACATTTCTATTCTCGTCGGAGAAATGTGGGCCTCCTCCTCCCCTTACATCCCTCCTTCCCTCTCCGAATGAGCTCTCTGCGGCAACTGCGACCTACGCAACCGTCCTAGACACGCGTTTTTAAGACATATGCCACTGCAAATGATACTTCCTAACACATTATTCGCAGTTGTTCCATGTAGGTTCCAAATTTTCCTTTCAGTTCCAAGGATCTTGATGATTCCAAAAGTTGTCGCAATGTGTGACTGATACATGGAGGTTGTCGTAGCACTATTTATGTTTCAGAAATATTTAACAAGTGTTATCTGCAACGCAGTGGCATTGTGAGCCACAAAATTTTACGTCACTGTGGCATTAGAATGTAATAAGTCCCTTTAGCTTTGTAAATGTAGCACCTATCACAACATTTCTATACTCGTTGGAGAAATGTGGGCCTCCTCCTCCGCTTACAGACCCCCTTCCCTCTCCGAATGAGCTCTCTGCGGCAATGGCGACCTACCCATCCGTCCTAAACACACGCTTTTAAGACATATGCCACTGCAAAAGATACTTCCTAACACATTATTCGCAGTTGTTCCATGTGGGTTCTAAATTTTCCTTTCAGTTCCAAGGATGTTGATGATTCCAAAAGTTGTCGCAATGTGTGACTGATACATGGAGGTTGTCGTAGCACTATTTATGTTTCAGAAATACTTAACAGGTGGTATATGCAACGCAGAGGCTTTGTGAGCCACAAAATGTTTCGTCACTGTCCCATTAGAATGTAATAAGTCCCTTTAGCTTTGTAAATATAGTACCTATCTTAAAATTTCTATTCTCGTTGGTGAAATGTGGGACTCCTCCTCCCCTTACAGCCTTCCTTCCCTCTCCGAATGAGCTCTCTGCGGCATTTGCGACCTACGTCACCGTCCTAAACACGCATTTTTAAGACATATGCCACTGCAAATGATACTTCCTAACACATTATTCGCAGTTGTTCCTTGTGGGTTCTAAATTTTCCTTTCAGTTCCAAGGATCTTGATGATTCCAACAGTTGTCGCAATGTGTGACTGATTCATGGAGGTTGTCGTAGCACTATTTATGTTTCAGAAATATTTAACATGTGGTATATGCAACGATGAGGCATTGTGAGCCACATAATTTTTCGACACTGTGGCATTAGAATGTAATAAGTCCCTTTAGCTTAGTAAATGTAGTACCTATCTTAACATTTCTATACTCGTTGGAGAAATGTGGGCCTCCACCACCCCTTACAGCCCTCCTTCCCTCTCCAAATGAGATCTCTGCGGCAATTGCGACCTAACCAACCGTCCTAAACACGCGTTTTTAAGACATATGCCACTGCAAATGATACTTCCTAACACATTATTCGCAGTTGTTCCTTGTGGGTTCTAAATTTTCCTTTCAGTTCCAAGGATCTTGATGATTCCAAAAGTTGTCGCAATGTGTGACTGATACATGGAGGTTGTCGTAGCACTATTTATGTTTCAGAAATATTTAACAAGTGGTATATGCAACGCAGAGGCTTTGTGAGCCACAAAATGTTTCGTCACTGTGGCATTAGAATGTAATAAGTCCCTTTAGCTTTGTAAATATAGTACCTATCTTAACATTTCTATACTCGTTGGTGAAATGTGGGACTGCTCCTCCCCTAATAGCCCTCCTTCCCTCTCCGAATGAGCTCTCTGCGGCACTTGCGACCTACGTCACCGTCCTAAACACGCATTTTTAAGACATATGCCACTGCAAATGATACTTCCTAACACATTATTCGCAGTTGTTCCTTGTGGGTTCTAAATTTTCCTTTCAGTTCCAAGGATCTTGATGATTCCAACAGTTGTCGCAATGTGTGACTGAATCTTGGAGGTTGTCGTAGCACAATTTATGTTTCAGAAATATTTAACATGTGGTATATGCAACGATGAGGCGTTGTGATCCACAAAATTTTTCGTCACTGTGGCATTAGAATGTAATAAGTCCCTTTAGCTTTGTAAATATAGTACCTATCTTAACATTTCTATACTCGTTGGAGAAATGTGGGCCTCCTCCTCCCCTTACAGCCTTCCTTCCCTCTCCAAATGAGCTCTCTGGGGCAATTGCGACCTACCGAACCGTCCTAAACACGCGTTTTTAAGACATATGCCACTGCAAACGATACTTCCAAACACATTATTCGCAGTTGCTCCTTGTGGGTTCTAAATTTTCCTTTCAGTTCCAAGGATCTTGATGATTCCAAAAGTTGTCGCAATATGTGACTGATACATGAAGGTGTTCGTAGCACTATTTATGTTTCAGAAATACTTAACAAGTGGTATATGCAACGTAGAGGTATTGTAGAAACAAAATTTTTCGTCACTGTTGCATTAGGATGTAATAAGTCCCTTTAGCTTTGAAAATATAGTACCTATCTTAACATTTCTATACTCGTTGGAGAAATGTGGGCCTCCTCCTCCCCATACAGCCCTCCTTCCCTCTCCGAATAAGCTCTCTGCGGCAGGTGCGACCTACGCAACCGTCCTAAACACGCGCCTTTAAGACATATGCCACTGCAAATGATACTTCCTAACACATTATTCGCAGTTGTTCCTTGTGAGTTCTAAATCTTCCTTTCAGTTCCAAGGATCTTGATGATTCCCAAAGCTGTCGCAATGTGTGACTGATTCATGGAGGTTGTCGTAGCACTATT
The DNA here is from genome assembly GCF_021461385.2 of Schistocerca piceifrons. Classification (NCBI taxonomy): domain Eukaryota; kingdom Metazoa; phylum Arthropoda; class Insecta; order Orthoptera; family Acrididae; genus Schistocerca; species Schistocerca piceifrons. The sequence continues at coordinate 185,497 of NW_025728204.1, read as the reverse complement.
TATGTTTCAGAAATATTTAACAAGTGGTATATGCAACGCAGAGGTACTGTGAGCCACAAAATTTTTCGTCACTGTGGCATTAGAATGTAATAAGTCCCATTACCTTTGCAAATATAGTACCCATCTTAACATTTCTATACTCGTCGGTGAAATGTGGGCCTCCTCCTCCCCTTACAGCCCTCCCTCCTTCTCCGAATGAGCTCTCTGCGGCAATTGCGACCTACGCAACCGTCCTAAACACACGTTTTTAAGACATATGCCACTGCAAATGATACTTCCTAACACATTATTCGCAGTTGTTCCATGTGGGTTCTAAATTTTCCTATCAGTTCCAAGGATGTCGATGATTCCAAAAGTTGTCGCAATGTGTGACTGATACATGGAGGTTGTCGTAGCACTATTTATGTCTCAGAAATATTTAACAAGTGGTATATGCAACGCAGAGGCATTTTGAGCCGTAAAATTTTTCGTCACTGTGGCATTAGAATGTAATAAGTCCCTTTAGCTTTGTAAATATAGTACCTATCTTAAAATTTCTATTCACGTTGGAGAAATGTTGGCCTCCTCCTCCCCTTACAGCCCTCCTTCCCTCTCCAAATGAGCTCTCTGCGGCAATTGCGACCTACCCAACCATCCTAAACACGCGTTTTTAAGACATATGCCACTGCAAATGATACTTCCTAACACATTATTCGCAGTTGTTCCTTGTGGGTTCTAAATTTTCCTTTCGGTTCCAAGGATTTAGTTGATTCCAACAGTTGTCGCAATGTGTGACTGATACATGGAGGTTGTCGTAGCACTATTTATGTTTCAGAAATATTTAACAAGTGGTATATGCAACGCAGAGGTATTGTGAGCCACAAAATTTTTCGTCACTGTGGCATTAGAATGTAATAAGTCCCTTTAGCTTTGTAAATATAGTACCTATCTTAACATTTCTATACTCGTTGGAGAAATGTGGGCCTCCTCCTCCCCATACAGCCCTCCGTCCCTCTCCGAATGAGCTCTCTGCGGCAATTGCGACATACGCAACCGTCCTAAATACGCATTTTTAAGACATATGCCACTGCAAATGATACTTCCTAACACATTATTCGCGGTTGTTCCTTGTGCGTTCTAAATTTTCCTTTCAGTTCCAAGGATCTTGATGATTCCAAAAGTTGTCGCAATGTCTGACTGATACATGGAGGTTGTCGTAGCACTATTTATGTTTCAGAAATATTTAACAAGTGGTATATGCAACGCAGAGGTATTGTGAGCCACAAAATTTTTCGTCACTTTCGCATTAGAATGTAATAAGTCCCTTTAGCTTTGTAAATATAGTACCTGTCTTGACATTTCTATACTCGTTGGAGAAATGTGGGCCTCCTACTCCGCTTACAGCCCTCCTTCCCTCTCCGAATGAGCTCTCTGCGGCAATTGCGACCTACCCAACCGTCCTAAACACGCGTTTTTAAGACATATGCCACTGCAAATGATGCTTCCTAACACATTATTCGCAGTTGTTCCTTGTGGGTTCTAAATTTTCCTTTCAGTTCCAAGGATCTTGATGATTCCAAAAGTCGTCGCAATGAGTGACTGATACATGGAGGTTGTCGTAGCACTATTTATGTTTCAGAAATATTTAACAAGTGTTATATGCAACGCAGAGGCATTGTGAGCCACAAAATTTTTCGTCACTGTTGCATTAGAATGTAATAAGTCCCTTTAGCTTTGTAAATGTAGTACCTATCTTAACATTTCTATACTCGTTGGAGAAATGTGGGCCTCTTTCTCCCCTTACAGCCCTCCATTCCTCTCCGAATGAGCTCTCTGCGGCAATTGCGACCTACGCAACCGTCCTAATTACGCGTTTTTAAGACATATGCCACTGCAAATGATACTTCCTAACACATTATTCGCAGTTGTTCCATGTGGGTTCTAAATTTTCCTTTCAGTTCCAAGGATCTTGATGATTCCAAAAGTTATCGCAATGTGTGACTGATACATGGAGGTTGTCGTAGCACTATTTATGTTTCAGAAATATTTAACAAGTGGTATATGCAACGCAGAGGTATTGTGAGCCACAAAAATTTTCGTCACTGTGGCATTAGAATGTAATAAGTCCCTTTAGCTTTGTAAATGTAGTACCTATCTTGACATTTCTATACTCGTTGGAGAAATGTGGGCCTCCTGATCCGCTTACAGCCCTCCTTCCTTCTCCGAAAGAGCTCTCTGCGGCAATTGCGACCTACCCAACCGTCCTAAACACGCGTTTTTAAGACATATGCCACTGCAAATGATGCCCCTTAACACATTATTCGCAGTTGTTCCTTGTGGGTTCTAAATTTTCCCCTCAGTTCCAAGAATCTTGATGATTCCAAAAGTTGTCGCAATGAGTGACTGATGCATGGAGGTTGCCGTAGCACTATTTATGTTTCAGAAATATTTAACAAGTGGTATATGCAACGTAGAGGTATTGTGAGCCACAAAATTTTTCATCACTGTGGCATTAGAATGTAATAAGACACTTTAGCTTTGTAAATATAGTACCTATCTTTACATTTCTATACTCGTTGGAGAAATGTGGGCCTCCTCATCCCCTTACAGCCCTCCTTCCCTCTCCGAATGAGCTTTCTGCGGCAATTGCGACCTACGCAACCGTCCTAAACACGCGTTTTTAAGACATATGCCACTGCAAATGGTACCTCCTAACACATTATTCGCAGTTGTTCCTTGTGGGTTCTGAATTTTCCTTTCAGTTCCAAGGATCTTGATGATTCCAACAGTTGTCGCAATGTGTGACTGATACATGGAGGTTGTCGTAGCACTATTTATGTTTCAGAAATATTTAACAAGTGGTACATGCCACGCAGAGGTATTGTGAGCCACAAAATTTTTCGTCACTGTGGCATTAGAATGTAATATGTCTCTTTAGCTTTGTAAATATAGTACCTATCTTAACATTTCTATACTCGTTGAGAAATGTGGGCCTTTTCCTCCCCATTCAGCCCTCCTTCCCTCTCCGAATGAGCTCTCTGCGGCAATTGCGACCTACGCAACCGTCCTAAACACGCGCTTTTAAGACATATGCCACTGCAAATGATACTTCTTAACACATTATTCGCAGTTGTTCCTTGTGAGTTCTAAATTTTCCTTTCAGTTCCAAGGATCTTCATGATTCCCAAAGTTGTCGCAATGTGTGACTGATACATGGAGGTTGTCGTAGCACTATTTATGTTTCAGAGATATTTAACAAGTGGTATATGCAACGCAGAGGTATTGTGAGCCACAGAATTTTTCGACACTGTGGCATTACAATGTAATATGTCCCATTACCTTTGCAAATATAGTACCCATCTTAACATTTCTATACTCGTCGGAGAAATGTGGGCCTCCTCCTCCCCTTACATCCCTCCTTCCCTCTCCGAATGAGCTCTCTGCGGCAACTGCGACCTACGCAACCGTCCTAAACACGCGTTTTTAAGACATATGCCACTGCAAATGATACTTCCTAACACATTATTCGCAGTTGTTCCATGTAGGTTCCAAATTTTCCTTTCAGTTCCAAGGACCTTGATGATTCCAAAAGTTGTCGCAATGTGTGACTGATACATGGAGGTTGTCGTAGCACTATTTATGTTTCAGAAATATTTAACAAGTGTTATCTGCAACGCAGAGGCATTGTGAGCCACAAAATTTTTCGTCACTGTGGCATTAGAATGTAATAAGTCCCTTTAGCTTTGTAAATGTAGCACCTATCACAACATTTCTATACTCGTTGGAGAAATGTGGGCCTCCTCCTCCGCTTACAGACCCCCTTCCCTCTCCGAATGAGCTCTCTGCGGCAATGGCGACCTACCCATCCGTCCTAAACACACGCTTTTAAGACATATGCCACTGCAAAAGATACTTCCTAACACATTATTCGCAGTTGTTCCATGTGGGTTCTAAATTTTCCTTTCAGTTCCAAGGATGTTGATGATTCCAAAAGTTGTCGCAATGTGTGACTGATACATGGAGGTTGTCGTAGCACTATTTATGTTTCAGAAATATTTAACAGGTGGTATATGCAACGCAGAGGCTTTGTGAGCCACAAAATGTTTCGTCACTGTGGCATTAGAATGTAATAAGTCCCTTTAGCTTTGTAAATATAGTACCTATCTTAAAATTTCTATTCTCGTTGGTGAAATGTGGGACTCCTCCTCCCCTTACAGCCTTCCTTCCCTCTCCGAATGAGCTCTCTGCGGCATTTGCGACCTACGTCACCGTCCTAAACACGCATTTTTAAGACATATGCCACTGCAAATGATACTTCCTAACACATTATTCGCAGTTGTTCCTTGTGGGTTCTAAATTTTCCTTTCAGTTCCAAGGATCTTGATGATTCCAAAAGTTGTCGCAATGTGTGACTGATACATGGAGGTTGTCGTAGCACTATTTATGTTTCAGAAATATTTAACAAGTGGTATATGCAACGCAGAGGCTTTGTGAGCCACAAAATGTTTCGTCACTGTGGCATTAGAATGTAATAAGTCCCTTTAGCTTTGTAAATATAGTACCTATCTTAACATTTCTATACTCGTTGGTGAAATGTGGGACTGCTCCTCCCCTAATAGCCCTCCTTCCCTCTCCGAATGAGCTCTCTGCGGCACTTGCGACCTACGTCACCGTCCTAAACACGCATTTTTAAGACATATGCCACTGCAAATGATAATTCCTAACACATTATTCGCAGTTGTTCCTTGTGGGTTCTAAATTTTCCTTTCAGTTCCAAGGATCTTGATGATTCCAACAGTTGTCGCAATGTGTGACTGAATCTTGGAGGTTGTCGTAGCACAATTTATGTTTCAGATATATTTAACATGTGCTATATGCAACGATGAGGCATTGTGAGCCACAAAATTTTTCGTCACTGTGACATTAGAATGTAATAAGTCCCTTTAGCTTTGTAAATATAGTACCTATCTTAACATTTCTATACTCGTTGGAGAAATGTGGGTCTCCTCCTCCCCTTACAGCCTTCCTTCCCTCTCCAAATGAGCTCTCTGCGGCAATTGCGACCTACCGAACCGTCCTAAACACGCGTTTTTAAGACATATGCCACTGCAAATGATACTTCTTAACACATTATTCGCAGTTGTTCCTTGTCGGTTCTAAATTTTCCTTTCAGTTCCAAGGATCTTGATGATTCCAAAAGTTGTCGCAATATGTGACTGATACATGAAGGTTGTCGTAGCACTATTTATGTTTCAGAAATATTTAACAAGTGGTATATGCAACGTAGAGGTATTGTGAGAAACAAAATTTTTCGTCACTGTGGCATTAGGATGTAATAAGTCCCTTTAGCTTTGAAAATTTAGTACCTATCTTAACATTTCTATACTCGTTGGAGAAATGTGGGCCTCCTCCTCCCCATACAGCCCTCCTTCCCTCTCCGAATGAGCTCTCTGCGGCAGGTGCGACCTACGCAACCGTCCTAAACACGCGCCTTTAAGACATATGCCACTGCAAATGATACTTCCTAACACATTATTCGCAGTTGTTCCTTGTGAGTTCTAAATCTTCCTTTCAGTTCCAAGGATCTTGATGATTCCCAAAGCTGTCGCAATGTGTGACTGATACATGGAGGTTGTCGTAGCACTATTTATGTTTCAGAAATATTTAACAAGTGGTATATGCAACGCAGAGGTATTGTGAGCCACAAAATTTTTCGTCACTGTGGCATTAGAATGTAATAAGTCCCATTACCTTTGCAAATATAGTACCCATCTTAACATTTCTATACTCGTCGGAGAAATGTGGGCCTCCTCCTCCCCTTACAGCCCTCCCTCCTTCTCCGAATGAGCTCTCTGCGGCAATTGCGACCTACGCAACCGTCCTAAACACGCGTTTTTAAGACATATGCCACTGCAAATGATACTTTCTAACACATTATTCGCAGTTGTTCCATGTGGGTTCTAAATTTTCCTATGAGTTCCAAGGGTGTTGATGATTCCAAAAGTTGTCGCAATGTGTGACTGATACATGGAGGTTGTCGTAGCACTATTTATGTCTCAGAAATATTTAACAAGTGGTATATGCAACGCAGAGGCATTTTGAGCCATAAAATTTTTCGTCACTGTGGCATTAGAATGTAATAAGTCCCTTTAGCTTTGTAAATATAGTACCTATCTTAACATTTCTATTCACGTTGGAGAAATGTTGGCCTCCTCCACCCCTTACAGCCCTCCTTCCCTCTCCAAATGAGCTCTCTGCGGCAATTGCGACCTACCCAACCATCCTAAACACGCGTTTTTAAGACATATGCCACTGCAAAGGATACTTCCTAACACATTATTCGCAGTTGTTCCTTGTGGGTTCTAAATTTTCCTTTCAGTTCCAAGGATCTTGATGATTCCAACAGTTGTCGCAATGTGTGACTGAATCTTGGAGGTTGTCGTAGCACAATTTATGTTTCAGAAATATTTAACATGTGGTATATGCAACGATGAGGCATTGTGAGCCACAAAATTTTTCGTCACTGTGGCATTAGAATGTAATAAGTCCCTTTAGCTTTGTAAATATAGTATCTATCTTAACATTTCTATACTCGTTGGAGCAATGTGGGCCTCCTCCTCCCCTTACAGCCTTCCTTCCCTCTCCAAATGAGCTCTCTGCGGCAATTGCGACCAACCGAACCGTCCAAAACACGCGTTTTTAAGACATATGCCACTGCAAATGATACTTCCTAACACATTATTCGCAGTTGTTCCTTGTGGGTTCTAAATTTTCCTTTCAGTTCCAAGGATCTTGATGATTCCAAAAGTTGTCGCAATATGTGACTGATACATGAAGGTTGTCGTATCACTATTTATGTTTCAGAAATATTTAACAAGTGGTATATGCAACGCAGAGGTATTGCGAGCCACAAAATTTTTCGTTGCTGTGGCATTAGAATGTAATAAGTCCCTTTAGCTTTGTAAATATAGTACCTATCTTAACATTTCTATACTCGTTGGAGAAATGTGGGTCTCCTCCTCCCCTTACAGCCTTCCTTCCCTCTCCAAATGAGCTCTCTGCGGCAATTGCGACCTACCGAACCGTCCTAAACACGCGTTTTTAAGACATATGCCACTGCAAATGATACTTCTTAACACATTATTCGCAGTTGTTCCTTGTCGGTTCTAAATTTTCCTTTCAGTTCCAAGGATCTTGATGATTCCAAAAGTTGTCGCAATATGTGACTGATACATGAAGGTTGTCGTAGCACTATTTATGTTTCAGAAATATTTAACAAGTGGTATATGCAACGTAGAGGTATTGTGAGAAACAAAATTTTTCGTCACTGTGGCATTAGGATGTAATAAGTCCCTTTAGCTTTGAAAATTTAGTACCTATCTTAACATTTCTATACTCGTTGGAGAAATGTGGGCCTCCTCCTCCCCATACATCCCTCCTTCCCTCTCCGAATGAGCTCTCTGCGGCAGGTGCGACCTACGCAACCGTCCTAAACACGCGCCTTTAAGACATATGCCACTGCAAATGATACTTCCTAACACATTATTCGCAGTTGTTCCTTGTGAGTTCTAAATCTTCCTTTCAGTTCCAAGGATCTTGATGATTCCCAAAGCTGTCGCAATGTGTGACTGATACATGGAGGTTGTCGTAGCACTATTTATGTTTCAGAAATATTTAACAAGTGGTATATGCAACGCAGAGGTATTGTGAGCCACAAAATTTTTCGTCACTGTGGCATTAGAATGTAATAAGTCCCATTACCTTTGCAAATATAGTACCCATCTTAACATTTCTATACTCGTCGGAGAAATGTGGGCCTCCTCCTCCCCTTACAGCCCTCCCTCCTTCTCCGAATGAGCTCTCTGCGGCAATTGCGACCTACGCAACCGTCCTAAACACGCGTTTTTAAGACATATGCCACTGCAAATGATACTTTCTAACACATTATTCGCAGTTGTTCCATGTGGGTTCTAAATTTTCCTATCAGTTCCAAGGATGTTGATGATTCCAAAAGTTGTCGCAATGTGTGACTGATACATGGAGGTTGTCGTAGCACTATTTATGTCTCAGAAATATTTAACAAGTGGTATATGCAACGCAGAGGCATTTTGAGCCATAAAATTTTTCGTCACTGTGGCATTAGAATGTAATAAGTCCCTTTAGCTTTGTAAATATAGTACCTATCTTAACATTTCTATTCACGTTGGAGAAATGTTGGCCTCCTCCACCCCTTACAGCCCTCCTTCCCTCTCCAAATGAGCTCTCTGCGGCAATTGCGACCTACCCAACCATCCTAAACACGCGTTTTTAAGACATATGCCACTGCAAAGGATACTTCCTAACACATTATTCGCAGTTGTTCCTTGTGGGTTCTAAATTTTCCTTTCAGTTCCAAGGATCTTGATGATTCCAACAGTTGTCGCAATGTGTGACTGAATCTTGGAGGTTGTCGTAGCACAATTTATGTTTCAGAAATATTTAACATGTGGTATATGCAACGATGAGGCATTGTGAGCCACAAAATTTTTCGTCACTGTGGCATTAGAATGTAATAAGTCCCTTTAGCTTTGTAAATATAGTACCTATCTTAACATTTCTATACTCGTTGGAGCAATGTGGGCCTCCTCCTCCCCTTACAGCCTTCCTTCCCTCTCCAAATGAGCTCTCTGCGGCAATTGCGACCAACCGAACCGTCCAAAACACGCGTTTTTAAGACATATGCCACTGCAAATGATACTTCCTAACACATTATTCGCAGTTGTTCCTTGTGGGTTCTAAATTTTCCTTTCAGTTCCAAGGATCTTGATGATTCCAAAAGTTGTCGCAATATGTGACTGATACATGAAGGTTGTCGTATCACTATTTATGTTTCAGAAATATTTAACAAGTGGTATATGCAACGCAGAGGTATTGCGAGCCACAAAATTTTTCGTTGCTGTGGCATTAGAATGTAATAAGTCCCTTTAGCTTTGTAAATATAGTACCTATCTTAACATTTCTATACTCGTTGGAGAAATGTGGGCCTCCTCCTCCCCATACAGCCCTCCTTCCCTCTCCGAATGAGCTCTCTGCGGCAGGTGCGACCTACGCAACCGTCCTAAACACGCGCCTTTAAGACATATGCCACTGCAAATGATACTTCCTAACACATTATTCGCAGTTGTTCCTTGTGAGTTCTAAATCTTCCTTTCAGTTCCAAGGATCTTGATGATTCCAAAAGTTGTCGCAATGTCTGACTGATACATGCAGGTTGTCGTAGCACTATTTATGTTCAGAAATATTTATCAAGTGGTATATGCAACGCAGAGGTATTGTGAGCCACAACATTTTTCGTCACTGTGGCATTACAATGTGATAAGTCCCATTACCTTTGTAAATATAGTACACATCTTAAGTTTTCTATACTCGTCGGAGAAATGTGGGCCTCCTCCTCCCCTTACAGCCCTCCCTGCCTCTCCGGATGAGCTCTCTGCGGCAATTGCGACCTACGCAACCGTCCGAAACACACCATTTTAAGACATATGCCACTGCAAATAATACTTCCTAACACATTTTTCGCAGTTGTTCCATGTGGGTTCTAAATTTTCCTCTCAGTTCCAAGGATGTTGATGATTCCAAAAGTTGTCGCAATGTGTGACTGATACATGGAGGTTGTCGTTGCACTATTTATATTTCAGAAATATTTAACAAGTGGTATATGCAACGCAGAGGTATTGTGAGCCACAAAATTTTTCGTTGCTGTGGCATTAGAATGTAATAAGTCCCTTTAGCTTTGTAAATATAGTACCTATCTTAACATTTCTATACTCGTTGGAGAAATGTGGGCCTCCTCCTCCGCTTACAGCCCTCCTTCCCTCTCCGAATGAGCACTCTGCGGCAATTGCGACCTACTCAACCGTAATAATCACGCGTTTTTAAGACATATGCCACTGCAAATGATGCCTCCTAACACATTTTTCGCAGTTGTTCCTTGTGAGTTCTAGATATTCCTTTCAGTTCCAAGGATCTTGATGATTCCAAAAGCTGTCGCAATGTGTGACTGATACATGGAGGTTGTCGTAGCACTATTTATGTTTCAGAATTATTTAACAAGTGGTATATGCAGCGCAGAGGTATTGTGAGCCACAAAATTTTTCGTCACTGTGACATTAGAATGTAATAAGTCCCTTTAGCTTTGTAAATATAGTACCTATCTTAACATTACTATACTCGTTTCAGAAATGTGGGCCTCCTCCTCCCCTTACAGCCCTCCTTCCCTCTCCGAATGAGCTCTCTGCGGCAATAGCGACCTACCCGACCGTCCTAAACACGCGTTTTTAGACATATGCCACTGCAAATGATTCTTCCTAACACATTATTCGCAGTTGTTCCTTGTGGGTTCTAAATTTTCCTTTCAGTTCCAAGGATCTTGATGATTGCAAAAGTTGTCGCAATGTGTGACTGATACATGGAGGTTGTCGTAGCACTATTTATGTTTCAGAAATATTTAACAAGTGTTATATGCAACGCAGAGGCATTGTGAGCCACAAAATTTTTCGTCACTGTGGCATTAGAATGTAATAGGTCCCCTTAGCTTTGTAGATAAAGAACCTATCTTAACATTTCTACACTCGATGGAGAAATGTGGGCCTCCTCCTCCCCTTACAGCCCTCCTTCCCTCTCCGAATGAGCCTTCTGCGGCGATTGCGCCCTACGCAACCGTCCTAAACACGCGTTTTTAAGACATATGCCACTGCAAATGATGCTTCCTAACACATTATTCGCAGTTGTTCCTTGTGGGTTCTAAATATTCCTTTCAGTTCCAAGGATCTTGATGATTCCAAAAGTTGGCGCAATGTGTGACTGATACATGGAGGTTGTCGTAGCACTATTTATGTTTCAGAAATATTTAGCAAGTGGTATATGCAACGCAGATGCATTGTGAGCCACAAAATTTTTCGTCACTGTGGCATTAGAATGTAATAGGTCCCTTTAGCTTTGTAGATAAATATCCAATCTTAACATTTCTATACTCGTTGGAGAAATGTGGGCCTCCTCCTCCCCTTACAGCCCTCCTTCCCTCTCTGAATGAGGCTTCTGCGGCAATTCCGACCTACGCAACCGTCCTAAACACGCGTTTTTAATACATATGCCACTTCAAATGATGCTTCCTAACACATCATTCGCAGTTGTTCCTTGTGGGTTCTAAATTTTCCTTTCAGTTCCAAGGATCTTGATGATTCCAAAAGTTGTCACAATGTGTGACTGGTACATGGAGGTTGCCGTAGCACTATTTATGTTTCAGAAATATTTAACAGGAGGTATATGCAACGCAGAGGTATTGTGAGCCGCCAATTTTTTCGTCACAGTTTCATTAGAATGTAATAAGTCCCTTTAGCTTTGTAAATATAGTACCTATCTTAACATTTCTATACTCGTTTCAGAAATGTGGGCCTCCTCCTCCCCTTACAGCCCTCCTTCCCTCTCCGAATGTGCTCTCTGCGGCAATTGCATATGTCACTGCAAATGATACTTCCTAACACATTATTCGCAGTTGTTCCTTGTGGGTTCTAAATTTTCCTTTCAGTTCCAAGGATCTTGATGATTCCAAAAGTTGTCACAATGTGTGACTGGTACATGGAGGTTGCCGTAGGACTATTTATGTTTCAGAAATATTTAACAAGTGGTATATGCAACGCAGAGGTATTGTGAGCCGCAAAATTTTTCGTCACAGTGGCATTACAATGTAATAAGTCCCTTTAGCTTTGTAATTATAGTACCTAACTTAACATTTCTATACTCGTTGCAGAAATGTGGGCCTCCTTCTCCCCTTACAGCCCTCCTTCCCTCTCATAATGAGCTCTCTGCGGCAATTGCGACCTACGCAACCGTCCTAAACACGCGTTTATAAGACATATGCCACTGCAAATGATACTTCCTAACACATTATTCGCAGTTGTTCCTTGTGGGTTCTAAATTTTCCTTTCAGTTCCAAGGATCTTGATGATTCCAAAAGTTGTCGCAATGTGTGACTGATAAATGGAGGTTGTCGTAGCACTATTTATGTTTCAAAAATATTTAACAAGTGGTATATGCAACGCAGAGGTGTTGAGAGCCACAAAATTTTTCGTCACTGTGGCATTAGAATGTAATAAGTCCCTTTAGCTTTGTAAATAAAGAACCTATCTTAACATTTCTATACTCGGTGGAGAAATGTGGGCCTCCTCCTCCCCTTACAGCCCTCCTTCCCTCTCCGAATGAGCCTTCTGCGGCAATTGCGACCTACGCAACCGTCCTATACACGCGTTTTTAAGATATATGCCACTGCAAATGATGCTTCCTAACACATTATTCGCAGTTGTTCCTTGTGGGTTCTAAATTTTCCTTTCAGTTCCAAGGATCTTGATGATTCCAAAAGTTGTCGCAATGTGTGACTGATACATGGAGGTTGTCGTAGCACTATTTATGGTTCAGAATTATTTAACAAGTGGTATATGCAACGCAGAGGCATTGTGAGCCACAAAATTTTTCGTCGCTGTGGCATTAGAATGTAATAAGTCCCTTTAGCTTTGTAAATATAGTACCTATCTTAACATTTCTATACTCGTTTCAGAAATGTGGGCCTCCTCCTCCGCTTACAGCCCTCCTTCCCTCTCCGAATGAGCTCTCTGTGGCAATTGCATATGCCACTGCAAATGATACTTCCTAACACATTATTCGCAGTTGTTCCTTATGGGTTCTAAATTTTCCTTTCAGTTCCAAGGATCTTGATGATTCCAAAAGTTGTCGCAATGTGTGACTGATACATGGAGGTTGTCGTAGCACTATTTATGTTTCAGAAATATTTAACAAGTGCTATATGCAACGCAGGGGCATTGTGAGCCACAAAATTTTTCATCACTGTGGCACTAGAATGCAATAAGGCCCTTTAGCTTTGTAAATGTAGTACCTATTTTAACATTTCTATACCCGTTGCAAAAATGTGGGCCTCCATCTCCCCTTACAGCCCGCCTTCCCTCTCTGAATGAGCTCTCTGCGGCAATTGCGACCTACCCAACCGTCCTAAACACGCGTTTTTAAGACATATGCCACTGCAAGTGATTCTTCCTAACACATTATTCGCAGTTGTTCCTTGTGGGTTCTAAATTTTCCTTTCAGTTCCAAGGATCTTATTGATTCCAAAAGTTGTCGCAATGTGTGACTGATACATGGAGGTTGTCGTAGCACTATTTATGTTTCAGAAATATTTAGCAAGTGGTATATGCAACTCAGAGGCATTGTGAGCCACAAAATTTTTCGTCACTGTGGCATTAGAATGTAATAGGTCCCTTTAGCTTTGTAGATAAATATCCTATCTTAACATTTCTATACTCGTTGGAGAAATGTGGGCCTCCTCCTCCCCTTACAGCCCTCCTTCCCTCTCCGAATGAGCCTTCTGCGGCAATTCCGACCTACGCAACCGTCCTGAACACGCGTTTTTAACACATATGCCACTGCAAATCATGCTTCCTAACACATTATTCGCAGTTGTTCCTTGTGGGTTCTAAATTTTCCTTTCAGTTCCAAGGATCTTGATGATTCCAAAAGTTGTCACAATGTGTGACTGGTACGTGGAGGTTGCCGTAGCACTATTTATGTTTCAGAAATATTTACCAAGTGGTATATGCAACGCACAGGTATTGTGAGCCGCAAAATTTTTCGTCACAGTGGCATTAGAATGTAATAAGTCCCTTTAGCTTTGTAAATATAGAACCTATCTTAACATTTCTATACTCGTTCCAGAAACGTAGGCCTCCTCGTCCGCTTACAGCCCTCCTTCCCTCTCCGAATGTGCTCTCTGCGGCAATTGCATATGCCACCGCAAATGATACTTCCTAACACATTATTCGCAGTTGTTCCTTGTGGGTTCTAAATTTTCCTTTCAGTTCCAAGGATCTTGATGATTCCAAAAGTTGTCACAATGTGTGACTGGTACATGGAGGTCGCCGTAGCACTATTTATGTTTCAGAAATATTTAACAAGTGGTATATGCAACGCAGAGGTATTGTGAGTCGCAAAATTTTTCGTCACAGTGGCATTACAATCTAATGAGTCCCTTTAGCTTTGTAATTATAGTACCTATCTTAACATTTCTATACTCGTTGGAGAAATGTGGGTCTCCTGCTCCGCTTACAATCCTCCTTCCCTCTCCGAATGTGCTCTCTGCGGCACTTGCGACCTACGCTACCGTCCTAAACATGCATTTTTAAGACATACGCCATTGCAAATGATGCTTCCTAACACATTATTCGCAGTTGTTTCTTGTGGGTTCTAAATTTTCCTTTCAGTTCCAAGGTTCTTGATGATTCCAACAGTTGTCGCAATGTGTGACTGATCCATGGAGGTTGTCGTAGCACTATTTATGTTTCAGAAATATTTAACAAGTGGCATATGCAAAGCAGAGGCATTGTGAGCCACAAAATTTTTCGTCATTGTGGCATTACAATGTAATGAGTCCCTTTAGCTTTGTAATTATACAGGGTGGTCCCGAATTCGTGGTACAAACTTTAATGGTAGGTACAGGACATTGTAACAAGGATTTATTGTATAGGAATGTATAGTCGCAGGTGACGCGGTGAGGCGTAAACAGGGGAAAGAGAAATGGAGTGATCGGTTGGTGTCACTGCCGGTAGAGGGCAGTAGATGAACATGATGTATCGCAGTAGGGACAAGCGCCATTCACAATTGTGCTGCCGTAGACGATGGGTGACTTTACGTATGCAGAAAAAGCAGACATGCATTACATGTACGGCCGTGCAAATGGTAACGCCAGAGCTGCGTTACGAATGTATCGCGCGGAGTATCCTAATCGACGAATGCCGGATCATAGAATTTTTCAACGGTTACATCGTCAACTTTGTGAAACAGGTACGTTCGACGTCAACAGACATGACGCTGGTCGATTAAGAGCTGTACGCACTCCAAGACTGGAAGAACGCATCTTGAACATAGTGGCTGATAGACCCGAGTCAAGCACAAGAACTGTTGCGCGTGACGTACATGTGAGTCATCAGACTGTATGCAGAGTGTTAAATGAAAATCGCTTACACCCCTTCCATTTTCAAAAAGTACAAGCATTGAATCCGGCAGATTATCCTCTTCGCGTGAACTTCTGCCAGTGGTTGTTGCAGCAATGTGCGTTGCAGCCGGATTTCGTAGGTCATGTGCTATTTACAGATGAAGCGACATTTTCACGCGAGGGTGTCTTTAATGCGCACAATTCCCATGTGTGGGCAACAGATAATCCACATGCAACGCGTCCACATGCGTATCAACAACGTTTCGGTATTAATGTGTGGGCTGGTATTGTGAACGACTTTTTGATTGGGCCATACTTACTACCCACGCGACTCTGTGGCGAAAGCTATCTTATTTTTCTGCAAGAAGTGTTACCAGAACTGCTGCAAGATGTTCCGCTCGCCATTCGTAACCGCATGTGGTTTCAGCACGATGGAGCGCCAGCACACTTCAGCACTGCTGTACGGAATTACCTGAATGCCACGTTTGGTGCTAGATGGATTGGGCGTGGTGGACCAGTCCCTTGGCCACCCCGATCTCCTGATTTCTCTTGCCTCGATTACTTTTTATGGGGACATCTTAAGAGTCTTGTTTATGAGACTCCAGTTGACTCAGATGAGGATCTCGTTGCTCGCATATCTGTAGCTGCTGCAGGTGTGCGTGAAATACCAGGCATCTTTGAACGTGTACGCCAATCGCTGCACCGACGCTGTCAAGCATGTATCGCTCATGGTGGACGCAATTTTGAACACTTACTGTAAACATGACACTTGTCAACAACGATTTCAATAAAATCTTTCGTTTTCCTTTCGGCCGTTATTTCCCCTGTTTACGCCTCACCGCGTCACCTGGGACTATACATTCCTATACAATATATCCTTGTTACAATGTCCTGCACCTACCATTAAAGTTTGTACCATGAATTCGGGACCACCCTGTAGTACCTATCTTAACATTTCTATACTCATTGGAGAAATGTGGGCCTCCTCCTCCCCTTACAGCCCTCCTTCCCTCTCCGAATGAGCTCTCTGCGGCACTTGCGACCTACGCTACCGTCCTAAACATGCATTTTTAAGACATATGACACTGCAAATGATACTTCCTAACACATTGTTCAGAGTTGTTCCTTGTGGGTTCTAAATTTTCCTTCCAGTTCCAAGGATCTTGATGATTCCAACAGTTGTCGCAATGTGTGACTGACACATGGAGGTTGTCGTAGCACTATTTATGTTTCAGAAATATTTAACAAGTGGTATATGCAACGCTGAGGTATTGTGAGCTACAATATTTTTCGTCACTGTGGCATTAGAATGTAATAAGTCCCTTTAGCTTTGTAATCATAGAACCTATCTTAACATTTCTATACTCGTTGGAGAAATGTGGGCCTTCTCCTCCGCTTACAGCCCTCCTTCCCTCTCCGAATGAGCTCTCTGCGGCAATTGCGACCTACCCAACCGTCCTAAACACGCGTTTTTAAGACATATGCCACTGCAAATGATGCTTCCTAACACATTATTCGCAGTTGATTCTTGTGGGTTCCAAATTTTCCTTTCAGTTCCAAGGATCTTGATGATTCCAAAAGTTGTCGCAATGTGCGACTGGTACATGGAGGTTGTCGTAGCACTATTTATGTTTCAGAAATACTTAACAAGTGGTATATGTAACGCAGAGGCATTGTGGGCCTCAAAAGTTTTCGTCACTCTGGCATTAGAATGTAGTAAGTCCCTTTAGCTTTGTAAATATAGTGCCTATCTTAACATTTCTGTACTCGTTGGCGAAATGTGGGCCTCCTCCTCCCGTTACAGCCCTCCTTCCCTCTCCGAAAGAGCTCTCTGTGGCACTTGCGACCTCCGCAACCGTCCTAAACACGCGTTTTTAAGACATATGCCACTGCAAATGATACTTCCTAACACATTATTCGCAGTTGTTCCTTGTGGGTTCTAAATTTTCCTTTCAGTTCCAAGGATCTTGATGATTCCAACAGTTGTCGCAATGTGTGACTGATACATGGAGGATGTCGTAGCACTATTTATGTTTCAAAAATATTTAACAAGTGGTATATGCAACGCAGAGGCATTGTGGGCCTCAAAATTTTTCGCCACTGTGGCATACGGATGTAATAAGTCCCTCTAGCTTTGTAAATATGGTACCTATCTTAATATTTCTATACTCGTTGGAGAAATGTGGGCCTCCTCCTCCCCTTACAGCCCTCCTTCCCTCTCCGAATGAGCTCTCTGCGGCACTTGCGACCTACGCTACCGTCCAAAACACGCTTTTTTAAGACATATGCCACCGCAAATGATACTTCCTAACACACTATTCGCAGTTGTTCCTTGTGGGTTCTAAATTTTCCTTTCAGTTCCAAGGATCTTGATGATTCCAACAGTTGTCGCAATGTATGACTGATCCATGGAGGTTGTCGTAGCACTATTTATGTTTCAGAAATATTTAACAAGTCGTATATGCAACGCAGAGGCATTGTGGGCCTCAAGACTTTTCGTCACTGTGGCATTAGAATGTAATAAGTCCCTCTAGCTTTGCAAATATAGTACCTATCTTAACATTTCTATACTCGTTGGAGAAATGTGGGCCTCCTCCTCCCCTTACAGCCCTGCTTCCCTCTCCGAATGTGCTTTCTGCGGCACTTGCGACCTACGCTACCGTCCTAAACACGCATTTTTAAGACATATGCCACCGCAAATGATACTTCCTAACACATTATTCGCAGTTGTTCCTTGTGGGTTCTAAATTTTCCTTTCAGTTCCAAGGATCTTGATGATTTCAACAGTTGTCGCAATGTGTGACTGATACATGGAGGTTGTCGTAGCACTATTTATGTCTCAGAAATATTTAACAAGTGGTAGATGCAACGAGGAGGCATTGTGGGCCTCAAAATTTGTTGTCACTGTGGCATTAGAATGTAATAAGTCCCTCTAGCTTTGTAAATATAGTACCTATCTTAACATTTCTATACTCGTTGGAGAAATGTGGGCCTCCTCCTCCCCTTACAGCCCTCCTCCCCTCTCCGAATGAGATCTCAGCGCTAATTGCGACCTACCCAACCGTCCTAAACACGTGTTTTTAAGACATATGCCACTGCAAATGATGCTTCCTAACACATTATTCGCAGTTGTTTCTTGTGGGTTCTAAATTTTCCTTTCAGTTCCAATTATCTTGATGATTCCAAAAGTTGTCACAATGTGTGACTGATACATGGAGGTTGTCGTAGCACTATTTATGTTTCAGAAATATTTAACAAGTGGTATATGCAACGCAGAATCATTGTGGACCTCAAAATTTTTCGTCACTCTGGCATTAGAACGTAGTAAGTCCCTTTAGCTTTGTAAATATAGAACCTATCTTAACATTTCTGTACTCGTTGGAGAAATGTGGGCCTCCTCCTCCCCTTACAGCCCTCCTTCCCTCTCCGAATGTGCTCTCTGCGGCACTTGCGACTACGCTACCGTCCAAAACACGCATTTTTAAGACATATGCCACCGCAAATGATACTTCCTAACACACTATTCGCAGTTGTTCCTTGTGGGTTCTAAATTTTCCTTTCAGTTCCAAGGATCTTGATGATTCCAACAGTTGTCGCAATGTATGACTGATCCATGGAGGTTGTCGTAGCACTATTTATGTTTCAGAAATATTTAACAAGTCGTATATGCAACGCAGAGGCATTGTGGGCCTCAAGACTTTTCGTCACTGTGGCATTAGAATGTAATAAGTCCCTCTAGCTTTGCAAATATAGTACCTATCTTAACATTTCTATACTCGTTGGAGAAATGTGGGCCTCCTCCTCCCCTTACAGCCCTGCATCCCTCTCCGAATGTGCTTTCTGCGGCACTTGCGACCTACGCTACCGTCCTAAACACGCATTTTTAAGACATATGCCACCGCAAATGATACTTCCTAACACATTATTCGCAGTTGTTCCTTGTGGGTTCTAAATTTTCCTTTCAGTTCCAAGGATCTTGATGATTTCAACAGTTGTCGCAATGTGTGACTGATACATGGAGGTTGTCGTAGCACTATTTATGTCTCAGAAATATTTAACAAGTGGTAGATGCAACGAGGAGGCATTGTGGGCCTCAAAATTTGTTGTCACTGTGGCATTAGAATGTAATAAGTCCCTCTAGCTTTGTAAATATAGTACCTATCTTAACATTTCTATACTCGTTGGAGAAATGTGGGCCTCCTCCTCCCCTTACAGCCCTCCTCCCCTCTCCGAAAGAGATCTCAGCGCTAATTGCGACCTACCCAACCGTCCTAAACACGTGTTTTTAAGACATATGCCACTGCAAATGATGCTTCCTAACACATTATTCGCAGTTGTTTCTTGTGGGTTCTAAATTTTCCTTTCAGTTCCAATTATCTTGATGATTCCAAAAGTTGTCACAATGTGTGACTGATACATGGAGGTTGTCGTAGCACTATTTATGTTTCAGAAATATTTAACAAGTGGTATATGCAACGCAGAATCATTGTGGACCTCAAAATTTTTCGTCACTCTGGCATTAGAACGTAGTAAGTCCCTTTAGCTTTGTAAATATAGAACCTATCTTAACATTTCTGTACTCGTTGGAGAAATGTGGGCCTCCTCCTCCCCTTACAGCCCTCCTTCCCTCTCCGAATGTGCTCTCTGCGGCACTTGCGACTACGCTACCGTCCAAAACACGCATTTTTAAGACATATGCCACCGCAAATGATACTTCCTAACACAGTATTCGCAGTTGTTCCTTGTGGGTTCTAAATTTTCCTTTCAGTTCCAAGGATCTTGATGATTCCAACAGTTGTCGCAATGTGTGACTGATACATGGAGGATGTCGTAGCACTATTTATGTTTCAGAATTATTTAAGAAGTGGTATATTCAACGCAGAAGCATTGTGAGCCACAAAATTTTTCGTCGCTGTGGAATTAGAATGTAATAAGTCTCTTTAGCTTTGTAAATATAGTACCTATCTTAACATTTCTATACTCATTTCAAAAATGTGGGCCTCCTCCTCCGCTTACAGCCCTCCTTCCCTCTCCGTATGAGCTCTCTGCGGCAATTGCATATGCCACTGCAAATGATACTTCCTAACACATTATTCGCAGTTGTTCCTTGTGGGTTCTAAATTTTGCTTTTAGTTCCAAGGATCTTGATGATTCCAAAAGTTGTCACAATGTGTGACTGATACATGGAGGTTGTCGTAGCACTATTTATGTTTCAGAAATATTTAACAAGTACTATATGCAACGCAGGGGCATTTTGAGCCACAAAATTTTTCGTCACTGTGGCATTAGAATGTAATAGGTCCCTTTAGCTTTGTAGATAAATATCCTATCTTAACATTACTATACTCGTTGGAGAAATGTGGGCCTCCTCCTCCCCTTACAGCCCTCCTTCCCTCTCCGAATGAGCCTTCTGCGGCAATTCCGACCTACGCAACCGTCCTAAACACGCGTTTTTAAGACATATGCCACTGCATATGATGCTTGCTAACACAGTATTCGCAGTTGTTCCTTGTGGGTTCTAAATTTTCCTTTCAGTTCCAAGGATCTTGATGATTCCAAAAGTTGTCACAATGTGTGACTGGTACATGGAGGTTGCCGTACCACTATTTATGTTTCAGAAATATTTAACAAGTGGTATATGCAACGCACAGGTATTATGAGCCGCAAAATTTTTCGTCACAGTGGCATTAGAATGTAACAAGTCCCTTTAGCTTTGTAAATATAGTACCTATCTTAACATTTCTATACTCGTTTCAGAAATGTGGGCCTCCTCCTCCGCTTATAGCCCTCCTTCCCTCTCCGAATGTGCTCTCTGCGGCAATTGCATATGCCACTGCAAATGGTACTTACTAACACATTATTCGCAGTTGTTCCTTGTGGGTTCTAAATTTTCCTTTCAGTTCCAAGGATTTTGATGATTCCAAAAGTTGTCACAATGTGTGACTGGTACATGGAGGTTGCCGTAGCACTATTTATGATTCAGAAATATTTAACAAGTGGTATATGCAACGCAGAGGTATTGTGAGCCGCAAAATTTTTCGTCACAGTGGCATTACAATGTAATAACTCCCTTTAGCTTTGTAATTATAGTACCTATCTTAACATTTCTATACTCGTTGGAGAAATGTGGGCCTCCTGCTCCGCTTACAATCCTCCTTCCCTCTCCGAATGTGCTCTCTGCGGCACCTGCGACCTACGCTACCGTCCTAAACATGCATTTTTAAGACATACGCCACTACAAACGATGCTTCCTAACACATTATTCGCAGTTGTTTCTTGTGGGTTCTAAATTTTCCTTTCAGTTCCAAGGATCTTGATGATTCCAACAGTTGTCGCAATGTGTGACTGATACATGGAGGTTGTCGTAGCACTATTTATGTTTCAGAAATATTTAACAAGTGGCATATGCAAAGCAGAGGCATTGTGAGCCACAAAATTTTTCGTCATTGTGGTATTAGAATGTAATAAGTCCCTTTAGCTTTGTAATCATAGTACCTATCTTAACATTTCTATACTCGTTGGAGAAATGTGGGCCTCCTCCTCCGCTTACAGCCCTCCTTCCCTCTCCGAATGAGCTCTCTGCGGCAATTGCGACCTACCCAACCGTCCTAAACACGCGTTTTTAAGTTATATGCCACTGCAAATGATGCTTCCTAACACATTATTCGCAGTTGATTCTTGTGGGTTCCAAATTTTCCTTTCAGTTCCAAGGATCTTGATGATTCCAAAAGTTGTCGCAATGTGTGACTGGTACATGGAGGTTGTCGTAGCACTATTTATGTTTCAGAAATACTTAACAAGTGGTATATGCAACGCATGGGCATTGTGGGCCTCAAAAGTTTTCGTCACTCTGGCATTAGAATGTAGTAAGTCCCTTTAGCTTTGTAAATATAGTGCCTATCTTAACATTTCTGTACTCGTTGGAGAAATTGGGCCTCCTCCTCCCCTTACAGCCCTCCTTCCCTCTCCGAATGTGCTCTCTGCGGCACTTGCGACCTACGCTACCGTCCAAAACACGCATTTTTAAGACATATGCCACCGCAAATGAAACTTCCTAACACACTATTTGCAGTTGTTCCTTGTGGGTTCTAAATTTTCCTTTCAGTTCCAAGGATCGTGATGATTCCAACAGTTGTCGCAATGTGTGACTGATACATGGAGGTTGTCGTAGCACTATTTATGTTTCAGAAATATTTAACAAGTGGAATATGCAACGCAGAGGCATTGTGGGCCTCAAAATTTTTCGTCACTGTGGCATTATAATGTAATAAGTCCCTGTAGCTTTGTAAATATAGTACCTATCTTAACATTTCTATACTCGTTGGAGAATTGTGGTCCTCCTCCTCCCCTTACAGCTCTCCTTCCCTCTCCGAATGAGCTCTCTGCGGCACTTGCGACCTCCGCAACCGTCCTAAACACGCGTTTTTAAGACATATGCCACTGCAAATGATACTTCCTAACACATTATTCGCAGTTGTTCCTTGTGGGTTCTAAATTTTCCTTTCAGTTCCAAGGATCTTGATGATTCCAAAAGTTGTCGCAATGTGTGACTGATACATGGAGGTTGTTTTAGCACTATTTATGTTTCAGAAATATTTAACAAGTGGCATATGCAAAGCAGAGGCATTGTGAGCCACAAAATTTTTCGTCATTGTGGCATTAGAATGTAATACGTCCCTTCAGCTTTGCAAATAAAGAACCTATCTTAACATTTCTATACTCGTTGCAGAAATGTGGGCCTCCTCCTCCCCTTACAGCCCTCCTTCCCTCTCCGAATGAGCTCTCTGCGGCAATTGCGACCTACTCAACCGTCCTAAACACGCGTTTTTAAGACATATGCCACTGCAAATGATACTTCCTAACACATTATTCGCAGTTGTTCCTTGTGGGTTCTAAATTTTCCTTTCAGTTCCAAAGATCTTGATGATTCCAACAGTTGTCGCAATGTGTGACTGATACATGGTGGTTGTCGTAGCACTATTTATGTTTCAGAAATATTTAACAAGTGGTATATGCAACGCTGAGGCATTGTGGGCCTCAAAATTTTTCGTCACTGTGGCATTAGAATGTAATAAGTCCCTCTAGCTTTGTAAATATAGTACCTATCTTAACATTTCTATACTCGTTGGAGAAATGTGGGCCTCCTCCTCCCCTTACAGCCCTCCTTCCTTCTCCGGATGAGCTCTCTGCGGCAATTGCGACCTACCCAACCGTCCTAAACACGCGTTTTTATGACATATGCCACTGCAAGTGATGCTTCCTAACACATTATTCGCAGTTGTTCCTTGTGGGTTCTAAATTTTCCTTTCAGTTCCAAGGATCTTGATGATTCCAACAGTTGTCGCAATGTGTGACTGATACATGGAGGATCTCGTAGCACTATTTATGTTTCAAAAATATTTAACAAGTGGTATATGCAACGCAGAGGCATTGTGGGCCTCAAAATTTTTCGTCACTGTGGCATTAGAATGTAATAAGTCCCTCTAGCTTTGTAAATATAGTACCTATCTTAACATTTCTATACTCGTTAGGGAATTGTGGGCCTCCTCATCCCCTTACAGCCCTCCTTCCCTCTCCGAATGAGCTCTCTGCGGCACTTGCGACCTCCGCAACCGTCCTAAACACGCGTTTTTAAGACATATGCCACTGCAAATGATACTTCCTAACACATTATTCGCAGTTGTTCCTTGTGGGTTCTAAATTTTCCTTTCAGTTCCAAGGATCTTGATGATTCCAACAGTTGTCGCAATGTGTGACTGACACATGGAGGTTGTCGTAGCACTATTTATGTTTGAGAAATATTTAACAAGTGGTAAATGCAACGCTGAGGTATTGTGAGCTACAATATTTTTCGTCACTTTGGCATTAGAATGCAATAAGTCCCTTTAGCTTTGTAAATATAGTGCCTATCTTAACATTTTTGTACTCGTTGGAGAAATTTGGGGCTCCTCCTCCCCTTACAGCCCTCCTTCCCTCTCCGAATGTGCTCTCTGCGGCACTTGCGACCTACGCTACCGTCCAAAACACGCATTTTTAAGACATATGCCACCGCAAATGATACTTCCTAACACACTATTCGCAGTTGTTCCTTGTGGGTTCTAAATTTTCCTTTCAGTTCCAAGGATCTTGATGATTCCAACAGTTGTCGCAATGTGTGACTGATACATGGAGGATGTCGAAGCACTATTTATGTTTCAGAAATATTTAACAAGTGGTATATGCAAAGCAGAGGCACTGTGAGCCACAAAATTTTTCGTCATTGTGGCATTAGAATGTAATAAGTCCCTTTAGCTTTGTAAATGAAGAACCTATCTTAACATTTCTATACTCGTTGCAAAAATGTGGGCCTCCTCCTCCCCTTACAGCCCTCCTTCCCTCTCCAAATGAGCTCTCTGCGGCACTTGCGACATACGCTACCGTCCTAAACATGCATTTTTAAGACATATGACACTGCAAATAATACTTCCTAACACATTATTAAGAGTTGTTCCTTGTGGGTTCTAAATTTTCCTTTCAGTTCCAAGGATCTTGATGATTCCAACAGTTGTCGCAATGTGTGACTGACACATGGAGGTTGTCGTAGCACAATTTATGTTTCAGAAATATTTAACAAGTGGTATATGCAACGCTGAGGTATTGTGAGCTACAATATTTTTCGTCACTGTGGCATTAGAATGTAATAAGTCCCTTTAGCTTTGTAATCATAGTACCTATCTTATCATTTCTATACTCGTTGGAGAAATGTGGGCCTCCTCCTCCGCTTACAGCCCTCCTTCCCTCTCCGAATGAGCTCTCTGCGGCAATTGCGACCTACCCAACCGTCCTAAACACGGGTTTTTAAGTCATATGACACTGCAAATGATGCTTCCTAACACATTATTCGCAGTTGTTTCTTGTGGGTTCTAAATTTTCCTTTCAGTTCCAAGGATCTTGATGATTCCAAACGTTGTCGCAATGTTTGACTGGTAGATGGAGGTTGTCGTAGCACTATTTATGTTTCAGAAATACTTAACAAGTGGTAAATGCAACGCAGAGACATTGTGGGCCTAAAAAGTTTACGTCACTCTGGCATTAGAATGTAGTAAGTCCCTTTAGCTTTGTAAATATAGTGCCTATCTTAACATCTCTGTACTCGTTGGAAAAATGTGGGCCTCCTCCTCCCCTTACAGCCCTCCTTCCCTCTCCGAATGAGCTCTCTGCGGCACTTGCGACCTACGCTACCGTCCAAAACACGCGTTTTTAAGACATATGCCACTGCAAATGATACTTCCTAACACATTATTCGCAGTTGTTCATTGTGGGTTCTAAATTTTCCTTTCAGTTCCAAGGATCTTGATGATTCCTAAAGTTGTCGCAATGTGTGACTGATACATGGAGCTTGTCGTAGCACTATTTATGTCTCAGAAATATTTAACAAGTGGTATATGCAACGCAGAGGCATTGTGAGCCACAAAATTTTTCGTCGTTGTGGCATTAGAATGTAATAAGTCCCTTTAGCTTTGTAAATAAAGAACCTATCTTAACATTTTTATACTCGTTGGAGAAACGTGGGCCTCCTCCTCCCCTTACAGCCCTCCTTCCCTCTCCGAATGAGCTCTCTGC
This sequence comes from Schistocerca piceifrons, assembly GCF_021461385.2. Classification (NCBI taxonomy): domain Eukaryota; kingdom Metazoa; phylum Arthropoda; class Insecta; order Orthoptera; family Acrididae; genus Schistocerca; species Schistocerca piceifrons. The sequence continues at coordinate 159,879 of NW_025728204.1, read as the reverse complement.
GGCAATTGCGACCTACTCAACCGTCCTAAACACGCGTTTTTAAGACATATGCCACTGCAAATGATACTTCCTAACACATTATTCGCAGTTGTTCCTTGTGGGTTCTAAATTTTCCTTTCAGTTCCAAAGATCTTGATGATTCCAACAGTTGTCGCAATGTGTGACTGATACATGGAGCTTGTCGTAGCACTATTTATGTTTCAGAAATATTTAACAAGTGGTATATGCAACGCTGAGGTATTGTGAGCTACAATATTTTTCGTCACTGTGGCATTAGAATGTAATAAGTCCCTTTAGCTTTGTAATCATAGTACCTATCTTAACATTTCTTTACTCGTTTGAGAAATGTGGGCCTCCTCCTCCGCTTACAGCCCTCCCTCCCTCTCCGATTGAACTCTCTGCGGCAATTGCGACCTACCCAGCCGTCCTAAACACGCGTTTTTAAGACATATGCCACTGCAAATGATGCTTCCTAACACATTATTCGCAGTTGTTTCCTGTGGGTTCTAAATTTTCCATTCAGTTCCAAGGATCTTGATGATTCCAAAAGTTGTCGCAATGTGTGACTGATACATGGAGGTTGTCGTAGCACTATTTATGTTTCAGAATTATTTAACAAGTGGTATATTCAACGCAGAGGCATTGTGAGCCACAAAATTTTTCGTCGCTGTGGCATTAGAATGTAATAAGTCCCTTTAGCTTTGTAAATATAGTACCTATCTTAACATTTCTATACTCATTTCAGACATGTGGGCCTCCTCCTAGGCTTACAGCCCTCCTTCCCTCTCCGAATGTGCTCTCTGCGGCAATTGCATATGCCTCTGCAAATGATACTTCCTAACACATTATTCGCAGTTGTTCCTTGTGGGTTCTAAATTTTCCTTTCAGTTCCAAGTATCTTGATGATTCCAAAAGTTGTCACAATGTGTGACTGGTACATGGAGGTTGCCGTAGCACTATTTATGTTTCAGAAATATTGAACAAGTGGTATATGCAACGCAGAGGTATTGTGAGCCGCAAAATTTTTCGTCACAGTGGCATTACAATGTAATAAGTCCCTTCAGCTTTGTAATTATAGTACCTATCTTAACATTTCTATACTCGTTGGAGAAATGTGGGCCTCCTGCTCCGCTTACAATCCTCCTTCCCTCTCCGAATGTGCTCTCTGCGGCACTTGCGACCTACGCTACCGTCCTAAACTTGCATTTTTAAGACATACGCCACTGCAAATGATGCTTCCTAACACATTATTCGCAGTTGTTTCTTGTGGGTTCTAAATTTTCCTTTCAGTTCCAAGGATCTTGATGATTCCAACAGTTGTCGCAATGTGTGACTGATACATGGAGGTTGTCGTAGCACTATTTATGTTTCAGAAATTTTTAACAAGTGGTATATGCAACGCAGAGGCATTGTGGGCCTCAAAATTTTTCGTCACTCTGGCATTAGAATGTAGTAAGTCCCTTTAGCTTTGTAAATATAGTGCCTATCTTAACATTTCTGTACTCGTTGGAGAAATGTGGGCCTCCTCTTCCTCTTACAGTCCTCCTTCCATCTCCGAATGTGCTCTCTGCGGCACTTGCGACTTACGCTACTGTCCAAAACACGCATTTTTAAGACATATGCCACCGCAAATGATACTTCCTAACACACTATTCGCAGTTGTTCCTTGTGGGTTCTAAATTTTCCTTTCAGTTCCAAGGATCTTGATGATTCCAACAGTTATCGCAATGTGTGACTGATACATGGAGGATGTCGTAGCACTATTTATGTTTCAAAAATATTTAACAAGTGGTATATGCAACGCAGAGGCATTGTGGGCCTCAAAATTTTTCGTCACTGTGGCATTAGAATGTAATAAGTCCCTCTAGCTTTGTAAATATGGTACCTATCTTAACATTTCTATACTCGTTGGAGAAATGTGGGCCTCCTCCTCCTCTTACAGCCCTCCCTCCCTCTCCGAATGAGCTCTCTGCGGCACTTGCGACCTCCGCAACCGTCCTAAACACGCGTTTTTAAGACATATGCCACTGCAAATGATACTTCCTAACACATTATTCGCAGTTGTTCCTTGTGGGTTCTAAATTTTCCTTTCAGTTCCAAGGTTCTTGATGATTCCAAAAGTTGTCGCAATGTGTGACTGGTACATGGAGGTTGTCGTAGCACTATTTATGTTTCAGAAATACTTAACAAGTGGTGGATGCAACGCAGAGGCATTGTCGGAATCAAAATTTTACGTCACTCTGGCATTAGAATGTACTATGTCCCTTTAGCTTTGTAAATATAGTGCCTATTTTAACATTTCTGTACTCGTTGGAGAAATGTGGGCCTCCTCCTCCCCTTACAGCCCTCCATCCCTCTCCGAATGTGCTCTCTGCGGCACTTGCGACCTACGCTACCGTCCAAAACACTCATTTTTAAGACATATGCCACCGCAAATGATACTTCCTAAAACACTATTCGCAGTTGTTCCTTGTGGGTTCTAAATTTTCCTTTCAGTTCCAAGTATCTTGATGATTCCAACAGTTGTCGCAATGTGTGACTGATACATGGAGGTTGTCGTAGGACTATTTATGTCTCAGAAATATTCAACAAGTGGTATATGCAACGAGGAGGCATTGTGGGCCTCAAAATTTTTCGTCACTCTGGCATTAGAATGTAGTAAGTCCCTTTAGCTTTGTAAATATAGTGCCTATCTTAACATTTCTATACTCGTTGGGGAAATGTGGGTCTCCTCCTCCCCTTACAGCCCTCCTTCCCTCTCCGAATGAGCTCTCTGCGGCACTTGTGACCTACGCTACCGTCCTAAACACGCATTTTTAAGACATATGCCACCGCAAATGATACTTCCTAACACATTATTCGCAGTTGTTCCTTGTGGGTTCTAAATTTTCCTTTCAGTTCCAAGGACCTTGATGATTCCAACAGTTGTCGCAATGTGTGACTGATACATGGAGGTTGTCGTAGCACTATTTATGTCTCAGAAATATTTAAGAAGTGGTATATGCAACGAGGAGGCATTGTGGGCCTCAAAATTTTTCGTCACTCTGGCATTAGAGTGTAGTAAGTCCCATTAGCTTTGTAAATATAGTGCCTATCTTAACATTTCTATACTCGCTGGGGAAATGTGGGCCTCCTCCTCCCCTTACAGCCCTCCTTTCCTCTCCGAATGAGCTCTCTGCGGCACTTGCGACCTACGCTACCTTCCTAAACACGGATTTTTAAGACATATGCCACCGCAAATGATACTTCCTAACACATTATTCGCAGTTGTTCCTTGTGGGTTCTAAATTTTCCTTTCAGTTCCAACGATCTTGATGATTCCAACAGTTGTCGCAATGTGTGACTGATACATGGAGGTTGTCGTAGCACTATTTATGTTTCAGAAATATTTAACAAGTGGTATATGCAACGCAGAGGCATTGTGGGCCTCAAAATTTTTCGTCACTGTGGCATTAGAATGTAATAAGTCCCTCTAGCTTTGTAAATATAGTGCCTATCTTAACATTTCTGTACTCGTTGGAGAAATGTGGGCCTCCTCTTCCCCTTACAGTCCTCCTTCCATCTCCGAATGTTCTCTCTGCGGCACTTGCGACTTACGCTACCGTCCAAAACACGCATTTTTAAGACATATGCCACCGCAAATGATACTTCCTAACACACTATTCGCAGTTGTTCCTTGTGGGTTCTAAATTTTCCTTTCAGTTCCAAGGATCTTGATGATTCCAACAGTTGTCGCAATGTGTGACTGATACATGGAGGATGTCGTAGCACTATTTATGTTTCAAAAATATTTAACAAGTGGTATATGCAACGCAGAGGCATTGTGGGCCTCAAAATTTTTCGTCACTGTGGCATTAGAATGTAATAAGTCCCTCTAGCTTTGTAAATATGGTACCTATCTTAACATTTCTATACTCGTTGGAGAAATGTGGGCCTCCTCCTCCCCTTACAGGCCTCCCTCCCTCTCCGAATGAGCTCTCTGCGGCACTTGCGACCTCCGCAACCGTCCTAAACACGCGTTTTTAAGACATATGCCACTGCAAATGATACTTCCTAACACATTATTCGCAGTTGTTCCTTGTGGGTTCTAAATTTTCCTTTCAGTTCCAAGGTTCTTGATGATTCCAAAAGTTGTCGCAATGTGTGACTGGTTCATGGAGGTTGTCGTAGCACTATTTATGTTTCAGAAATACTTAACAAGTGGTGGATGCAACGCAAAGGCATTGTCGGAATCAAAATTTTACGTCACTCTGGCATTAGAATGTACTATGTCCCTTTAGCTTTGTAAATATAGTGCCTATTTTAACATTTCTGTACTCGTTGGAGAAATGTGGGCCTCCTCCTCCCCTTACAGCCCTCCATCCCTCTCCGAATGTGCTCTCTGCGGCACTTGCGACCTACGCTACCGTCCAAAACACTCATTTTTAAGACATATGCCACCGCAAATGATACTTCCTAACACACTATTCGCAGTTGTTCCTTGTGGGTTCTAAATTTTCCTTTCAGTTCCAAGGATCTTGATGATACCAACAGTTGTCGCAATGTGTGACTGATACATGGAGGTTGTCGTAGCACTATTTATGATTCAGAAATATTAAACATGTGGTATATGCAACGCAGAGGCATTGTGGGCCTCAAAATTTTCGTCACTATGGCATTAGAATGTAGTAAGTCCCTTTAGCTTTGTAAATATAGTGCCTATCTTAACATTTCTGTACTCGTTGGAGAAATGTGGGCCTCCTCCTCCCCTTACAGCCCTCCTTCCCTCTCCGAATGAGCTCTCTGCGGCACTTGCGACCTACGCTACCGTTCAAAACACGCATTTTTAAGTCATATGCCACCGCAAATGAGACTTCCTAACACACTACTCGCAGTTGTTCCTTGTGGGTTCTAAATTTTCCTTTCAGTTCCAAGGATCTTGATGATTCCAACAGTTGTCGCAATGTGTGACTGATACAAGGAGGTTGTCGTAGCACTATTTATGTTTCAGAAATATTTAACAAGTGGTATATGCAACGCAGAGGCAGTGTGAGTGACAAAATTTTTCGTCGTTGTGGCATTAGAATGTAATAAGTCCCTTTAGCTTAGTAAATATAGTACCTATCTTAACATTTCTATACTCGTTGGAGAAATGTGGGCCTCCTCCTCCCCTTACAGCCCTAATTCCCTCTCCGATTGTGCTCTCTGCGGCACTTGCGACCTACGCTACCGTCCTAAACACGCATTTTTAAGACATATGCCACCGCAAATGATACTTCCTAACACATTATTCGCAGTTGTTCCTTGTGGGTTCTAAATTTTCCTTTCAGTTCCAAGGACCTTGATGATTCCAACAGTTGTCGCAATGTGTGACTGATACATGGAGGTTGTCGTAGCACTATTTATGTCTCAGAAATATTTAAGAAGTGGTATATGCAACGAGGAGGCATTGTGGGCCTCAAAATTTTTCGTCACTCTGGCATTAGAGTGTAGTAAGTCCCTTTAGCTTTGTAAATATAGTGCCTATCTTAACATTTCTATACTCGCTGGGGAAATGTGGGCCTCCTCCTCCCCTTACAGCCCTCCTTTCCTCTCCGAATGAGCTCTCTGCGGCACTTGCGACCTACGCTACCTTCCTAAACACGGATTTTTAAGACATATGCCACCGCAAATGATACTTCCTAACACATTAATCGCAGTTGTTCCTTGTGGGTTCTAAATTTTCCTTTCAGTTCCAACGATCTTGATGATTCCAACAGTTGTCGCAATGTGTGACTGATACATGGAGGTTGTCGTAGCACTATTTATGTTTCAGAAATATTTAACAAGTGGTATATGCAACGCAGAGGCATTGTGGGCCTCAAACTTTTTCGTCACTGTGGCATTAGAATGTAATAAGTCCCTCTAGCTTTGTAAATATAGTACCTATCTTAACATTTCTATACTCGTTGGAGAAATGTGTGCCTCCTCCTCCTCTTACAGCCCCCCTTCCCTCTCCAAATGAGCTCTCTGCGGCACTTGCGACCTCCGCAACCGTCCTAAACACGCGTTTTTAAGACATATGCCACTGCAAATGATACTTCCTAACACATTATTCGCAGCTGTTCCTTGTGGATTCTAAATTTTCCTTTCAGTTCCAAGGATCTTGATGATTCCAACAGTTGTCGCAATGTGTGACTGATACATGGAGGTTGTCGTAGCACTATTTATGTTTCAGAAATATTTAACAACTGGTATATGCAACGAAGAGGCATTGTGAGCCACAAAATTTTTCGTCGTTGTGGAATTAGAATGTAATACGTCCCTTTAGCTTTGTAAATAATGAACCTATTTTAACATTTTTATACTCGTTGGAGAAACGTGGGCCTCTTCCTCCCCTTACAGCCCTCCTTCCCTCTCCGAATGAGCTCTCTGCGGCAATTGCGACCTACTCAACCATCCTAAACACGCGTTTTTAAGACATATGCCACTGCAAATGATACTTCCTAACACATTATTCGCAGCTGTTCTTTGTGGGTTCTAAATTTTCCTTTCAGTTCCATGGATCTTGATGATTCCAACAGTTGTCGCAATGTGTGACTGATACATGGAGGTTGTCGTAGCACTATTTATGTTTCAGAAATATTTAACAAGTGGTATATGCAACGCAGAGGCATTGTGGGCCTCAAAATTTTTCGTCACTGTGGCATTAGAATGTAATACGTCCCTCTAGCTTTGTAAATATAGTACCTATCTTAACATTTCTATACTCGTTGGAGAAATGTGGGCCTCCTCCTCCGCTTACAGCCTTCCTTCCCTCTCCGAATGAGCTCTCTGCGGCACTTGCGACCTACGCAACCGTCCTAAACACGCGTTTTTAAGACATATGCCACTGCAAATAATGCTTCCTAACACATAATTCGCAGTTGTTCCTTGTGGGTTCTAAATTTTCCTTTCAGTTCCAAGGATCTTTATGATTCCAACAGTTGTCGCAGAGTGTGACTGATACATGGAGGTTGTCGTAGCACTATTTATGTTTCAGAAATATTTAACAAGTTGTATATGCAACGCAGAGGCATTGTGGGCCTCAAAATTTTTCGTCAGTGTGGCATTAGAATGTAATAAGTCCCTCTAGCTTTTTAAATATAGTACCTATCTTAACATTTCTATACTCGTTGGAGAAATGTGGGCCTCCTCCTCCCCTTACAGCCCTCCTTCCCTCTCCGAATGAGCTCTCTGTGGCAATTGCGACTTACGCAACCGTCCTAAACACGCGTTTTTAAGACATATGCCACTGCAAATGATACTTCCTACACATTATTCGCAATTGTTCCTTGTGGGTTCTAAATTTTCCTTTCAGTTCCAAGGATCTTGATGATTCCAAAAGTTGTCGCAATGTGTGACTGATACATGGAGGTTGTCGTAGCACTATTTATGTTTCAGAAATATTTAACAAGTGGTATATGCAACGCAGAGTCATTGTGAGCCACCAAATGTTTCGTCACTGTGGTATTAGAATGTAATAAGCCCCTTTAGCTTTGTAAATATAGTTCCTATCTTAACATTTCTATACTCGTTGGAGAAATGTGGGCCTCCTCCTCCCCTTACAGCCCTCCTTCCCTCTCCGAATGAGCTCTCTGCGGAAATTGCGACCTACCCAACCGTCCTAAACACGCGTTTTTAAGACATATGCCACTGCAAATGATACTTCCTAACACATTATTCGCAGTTGTTCCTTGTGGGTTCTAAATTTTCCTTTCAGTTCCAAGGATCTTGATGATTCCAAAAGTTGTCGCCATGTGTGAATGATACATGGAGGTTGTCGTAGCTCAATTTATGTTTCAGAATTATTTAACAAGTGGTACATGCAACGCAGAGGAATTGTGAGCCACAAAATATTTCGTCACTGTGGCATTAGAATGTAATAAGTCCCTTTAGCTTTGTAAATATAGTACCTATCTTAACATTTCTATACTCGTTGGAGAAATGTGGGCCTCCTCCTCCCCTTACAGCCCTCCTTCCCTCTCCGAATAAGCTCTCTGCGGCAATTGCGACTTACGTAACCATCCTAAACACGCGCTTTTAAGACATATGCCACTGCAAATGATACTTCCTAACACATTATTCGCAGTTGTACCTTGTGGGTTCTAAATTTTCCTTTCAGTTCCAAGGATCTTGATGATTCCAACAGTTGTCGCAATGTGCGACTGATACATGGAGGTTGTCGTAGCACTATTTATGTTTCAGAAATATTTAACAAGTGGTATAAGCAACGCAGAGGCATTGTGAGCCACAAAATTTTTCGTCACACTGGCATCAGAATGTAGTAAGTCCGTTTAGCTTTTTTAAATATAGTACCTATCTTAACATTTCTATACTTGTTGGAGATATGTGGGCCTCCTCCCCCCTTACAGCCCTCCTTCCCTCTCCGAATGAGCTCTCTGCGGCACTTGCGATCTACGCAACAATCCTAAACACGCGTTTTTAAGACATATGCCACTGCAAATGATACTTCCTAACACATTATTCGCAGTTGTTCCTTGTGGGTTCTAAATTTTCCTTTCAGTTCCAAGGATCTTGATGATTCCAAAAGTTGTCGCAATGTGTGACTGATACATGGAGGTTGTCGTAGCACTATTTATGTTTCAGAAATATTTAACAAGTTGTATATGCAACGCAGAGGCATTGTGAGCCACAAAATGTTTCGTCACTGTGGCATTAGAATGTAATAAGTCCCTTTAGCTTTGTAAATATAGTACCTATCTTAACATTTCTATACTCGTTGGAGAAATGTGGGCCTCCTCGTCCCCTTACAGCCCTCCTTCCCTCTCCGAATGAGCTCTCTGCGGCATTTGCGACCTACGCAACCGTCCTAAACACGCGTTTTTAAGACATATGCCACTGCAAATGATGCTTCCTAACACATTATTCGCAGTTGTTCCTTGTGGGTTCTAAATTTTCATTTCAGTTCCAAGGATCTTTATGATTCCAACAGTTGTCGCAATGTGTGACTGATACATGGAGGTTGTCGTAGCACTATTTATGTTTCAGAAATATTTAACAAGTTGTATATGCAACGCAGAGGCATTGTGAGCCACAAAATTTTTCGTCAGTGTGGCATTAGAATGTAATAAGTCCCTCTAGCTTTGTAAATATAGTACCTATCTTAACATTTCTATACTCGTTGGAGAAATGTGGGCCTCCTCCTCCCCTTACAGCCCTCCTTCCCTCTCCGAATGAGCTCTCTGCGGCACTTGCGACTTACGCAACCGTCCTAAACACGCGTTAATAAGACATATGCCACTGCAAATGATACTTCCTAACACATTATTCGCAGTTGTTCCTTGTGGGTTCTAAATTTTCCTTTCGGTTCCAAGGATCTTGATGATTCCAACAGTTGTCGCAATGTGTGACTGATACATGGAGGTTGTCGTAGCACTATTTACGTTTCAGAGATATTTAACAAGTAGTATATGCAACGCAGAGGCATTGTGGGCCTCAAAATTTTTCGTCACTGTGGCATTAGAAAGTAATAAGTCCCTCTAGCTTTGTAAATATAGACCTATCTTAACATTTCTATACTCGTTGGAGAAATGTGGGCCTCCTCCTCCCCTTACAGCCCTCCTTCCCTCTCCGAATGAGCCTTCTGCGGCAATTGCGAACTTGCCACCGTCCTAAACACGCGTTTTTATGACATATGCCACTCCAAATGATACTTCCTAACACTTTATTCGCAGTGGTTCCTTGTGGGTTCTAAATTTTCTTTCAGTTCCAAGGATCTTGATGATTCCAACAGTTGTCGCAATGTGTGACTGATACATGGAGGTTGTAGTAGCACTATTTATGATTCAGAAATATTTAACCAGTGGTATATGCAACGCAGAGGCATTGTGAGCAACAGAATTTTTCGTCACTGTGGCATGAGAATGTAAAAAGTCCCTTTAGCTTTGCAAATGTAGTACCTATCTTAACATTTCTATACTCGCTGCAGAAATGTGGGACTCCTACTCCCCTTTCAGCCCTCCTTCCCTCTCCGAATGAGCTCTCTGCGGCACTTGCGATCTACGCAACAATCCTAAACACGCGTTTTTAAGACATATGCCACTGCAAATGATACTTCCTAACACATTATTCGCAGTTGTTCCTTGTGGGTTCTAAATATTCCTTTCAGTTCCAAGGACCTTGATGATTCCAACAGTTGTCGCAATGTGTAACTGATACATGGAGGTTGTCGTAGCACTGTTTATGTTTCAGAAATATTTAACAAGTGGTATATGCAACGCAGAGGCATTGTGAGCCACAAAATTTTTCGTCACTGTGGCATTAGAATGTAATAAGTCCCTTTAGCTTTGTAAATATAGTACCTATCTTAACATTTCTATACTCGTTGGAGAAATGTGGGCCTCCTCCTCCCCTTACAGCCCTCCTTCCCTCTCCGAATGAGCTCTCTGCGGCAATTGCGACCTACCCAACCGTCCTAAACACGCGTTTTTAAGACATATGCCACTGCAAAAGATACTTCCTAACACATTATTCGCAATTGTTCCTTGTGGGTTCTAAATTTTCCTTTCACTTCCAAGGATCTTGATGAATCCAAAAGTTGTCGCAATGTGTGACTGATACATGGAGGTTGTCGTAGCACTATTTATGTTTCAGAAATATTTAACAAGTGGTATATGCAACGCAGAGGCATTGTGAGCCACAAAATTTTTTGTCACTGTGGCATTAGAATGTAATAAGTCCCTTTAGCTTTGTAAATATAGTACCTATCTTAACATTTCTATACTCGTTGGAGAAATGTGGGCCTCCTCCTCCCCTTACAGCCCTCCTTCCCTCTCCGAATAAGCTCTCTGCGGCAATTGCGACTTACGTAACCGTCCTAAACACGCGCTTTTAAGACATATGCCACTGCAAATGATACTTCCTAACACATTATTCGCAGTTGTACCTTGTGGGTTCTAAATTTTCCTTTCAGTTCCAAGGATCTTGATGATTCCAACAGTTGTCGCAATGTGCGACTGATATATGGAGGTTGTCGTAGCACTATTTATGTTTCAGAAATATTTAACAAGTGGTATAAGCAACGCAGAGGCATTGTGAGCCACAAAATTTTTCGTCACACTGGCATCAGAATGTAGTAAGTCCGTTTAGCTTTGTAAATATAGTACCTATCTTAACATTTCTATACTCGTTGGAGAAATGTGGGCCTCCTCCCCCCTTACAGCCCTCCTTCCCTCTCCGAATGAGCTCTCTGCGGCAATTGTGACTTACGCAACCGTCCTAAACACGCGTTTTTAAGACATATGCCACTGCAAATGATACTTCCTAACACATTATTCGCAGTTGTTCCTTGTGGGTTCTAAATTTTCCTTTCAGTTCCAAGGATCTTGATGATTCCAAAAGTTGTCGCAATGTGTGACTGATACATGGAGGTTGTCGTAGCACTATTTATGTTTCAGAAATATTTAACAAGTTGTATATGCAACGCAGAGGCATTGTGAGCCACAAAATGTTTCGTCACTGTGGCATTAGAATGTAATAAGTCCCTTTAGCTTTGTAAATATAGTACCTATCTTAACATTTCTATACTCGTTGGAGAAATGTGGGCCTCCTCGTCCCCTTACAGCCCTCCTTCCCTCTCCGAATGAGCTCTCTGCGGCATTTGCGACCTACGCAACCGTCCTAAACACGCGTTTTTAAGACATATGCCACTGCAAATGATGCTTCCTAACACATTATTCGCAGTTGTTCCTTGTGGGTTCTAAATTATCATTTCAGTTCCAAGGATCTTTATGATTCCAACAGTTGTCGCAATGTGTGACTGATACATGGAGGTTGTCGTAGCACTATTTATGTTTCAGAAATATTTAACAAATTGTATAGGCAACGCAGAGGCATTGTGAGCCACAAAATTTTTCGTCAGTGTGGCATTAGAATGCAATAAGTCCCTCTAGCTTTGTAAATTTAGTACCTATCTTAACATTTCTATACTCGTTGGAGAAATGTGGGCCTCCTCCTCCCCTTACAGCCCTCCTTCCCTCTCCGAATGAGCTCTCTGCGGCACTTGCGACCTACGCAACCGTCCTAAACACGCGTTAATAAGACATATGCCACTGCAAATGATACTTCCTAACACATTATTCGCAGTTGTTCCTTGTGGGTTCTAAATTTTCCTTTCGGTTCCAAGGATCTTGATGATTCCAACAGTTGTCGCAATGTGTGACTGATACATGGAGGTTGTCGTAGCACTATTTACGTTTCAGAGATATTTAACAAGTGGTATATGCAACGCAGAGGCATTGTGGGCCTCAAAATTTTTCGTCACTGTGGCATTAGAAAGTAATAAGTCCCTCTAGCTTTGTAAATATAGACCTATCTTAACATTTCTATACTCGTTGGAGAAATGTGGGCCTCCTCCTCCCCTTACAGCCCTCCTTCCCTCTCCGAATGAGCCTTCTGCGGCAATTGCGAACTTGCCACCGTCCTAAACACGCGTTTTTATGACATATGCCACTCCAAATGATACTTCCTAACACTTTATTCGCAGTGGTTCCTTGTGGGTTCTAAATTTTCTTTCAGTTCCAAGGATCTTGATGATTCCAACAGTTGTCCCAATGTGTGACTGATACATGGAGGTTGTCGTAGCACTATTTATGTTTCAGAAATATTTAACAAGTGGTATATGCAACGCAGAGGCATTGTGAGCCACAAAATTTTTGTCACTGTGGCATTAGAATGTAATAAGTCCCTTTAGCTTTGTAAATATACTACCTATCTTAACATTTCTATACACGTTGGAGGAATGTGGGCCTCCTCCTCCCCTTACAGCCCTCCTTACCTCTCCGAATGAGCTCTCTGCGGCACTTGCGATCTACGCAACTGTCCTAAACACGAGTTTTTAAGACATATGCCACTGCAAATGATACTTCCTAACACATTATTCGCAGTTGTTCCTTTTGGGTTCTAAATTTTCCTTTCTGTTCCAAGGATCTTGATGATTCCAACAGTTGTCGCAATTGGTGACTGATACATGGAGGTTGTCGTAGCACTATTTACGTTTCAGAAATATTTAACAAGTGGCATATGCAACGCAGAGGCATTGTGGGCCTCAAAATTTTTCGTCACTGTGGCATTAGAAAGTAATAAGTCCCTCTAGCTTTGTAAATATAGTACCTATCTTAACATTTCTATACTCGTTGGAGAAATGTGGGCCTCCTCCTCCCCTTACAGCCCTCCTTCCCTCTCCGAATGAGCCTTCTGCGGCAATTGCGAACTTGCCACCGTCCTAAACACGCGTTTTTTATGACATATGCCACTGCAAATGATGCTTCCTAACACTTTATTCGCAGTGGTTCCTTGTGGGTTCTAAATTTTCTTTCAGTTCCAAGGATCTTGATGATTCCAACAGTTGTGGCAATGTGTGACTTGATACATGGAGGTTGTCGTAGCACTGTTTATGTTTCAGAAATATTTAACAAGTGGTATATGCAACGCTGAGGCATTGTGAGCCACAAAATTTTTCGTCGTTGTGGCATTAGAATGTAATACATCCCTTTAGCTTTGTAAATAATGAACCTATTTTAACATTTTTATACTCGTTGGAGAAACGTGGGCCTCCTCCTCCCCTTACAGCCCTCCTTCCCTCTCCGAATGAGCTCTCTGCGGCAATTGCGACTTACGCAACCGTCCTAAACACGCGTTTTTAAGACATATGCCACTGCAAATGATACTTCCTAACACATTATTCGCAATTGTTCCTTGTGGGTTCTTAATTTTCCTTTCAGTTCCAAGGATCTTGATGATTCCAAAAGTTGTCGCAATGTGTGACTGATACATGGAGGTTGTCGTAGCACTATTTATGTTTCAGAAATATTTAACAAGTGGTATATGCAACGCAGAGTCATTGTGAGCCACCAAATGTTTCGTCACTGTGGTATTAGAATGTAATAAGTCCCTTTAGCTTTGTAAATATAGTTCCTATCTTAACATTTCTATACTCGTTGGAGAAATGTGGGCCTCCTCCTCCCCTTACAGCCCTCCTTCCCTCTCCGAATGAGCTCTCTGCGGAAATTGCGACCTACCCAACCGTCCTAAACACGCGTTTATAAGACATATGCCACTGCAAATGATACTTCCTAACACATTATTCGCAGTTGTTCCTTGTGGGTTCTAAATTTTCCTTTCAGTTCCAAGGATCTTGATGATTCCAAAAGTTGTCGCCATGTGTGACTGATACATGGAGGTTGTCGTAGCTCTATTTATGTTTCAGAAATATTTAACAAGTGGTACATGCAACGCAGAGGAATTGTGAGCCACAAAATATTTCGTCACTGTGGCATTAGAATGTAATAAGTCCCTTTCGCTTTGTAAATATACTACCTATCTTAACATTTCTATACTCGTTGGAGAAATGTGGGCCTCCTCCTCCCCTTACAGCCCTCCTTCCCTCTCCGAATAAGCTCTCTGCGGCAATTGCGACTTACGTAACCGTCCTAAACACGCGCTTTTAAGACATATGCCACTGCAAATGATACTTCCTAACACATTATTCGCAGTTGTTCCTTGTGGGTTCAAAATTTTCCTTTCAGTTCCAAGGATCTTAATGATTCCAACAGTTGTCGCAATGTGCGACTGATACATGGAGGTTGTCGTAGCACTATTTATGTTTCAGAAATATTTAACAAGTGGTATAAGCAACGCAGAGGCATTGTGAGCCACAAAATTTTTCGTCACACTGGCATCAGAATGTAGTAAGTCCGTTTAGCTTTGTAAATATAGTACCTATCTTAACATTTCTATACTCGTTGGAGAAATGTGGGCCTCCTCTCCCCTTACAGCCCTCCTTCCCTCTCCGAATGAGCTCTCTGCGGCAATTGTGACTTACGCAACCGTCCTAAACACGCGTTTTTAAGACATATGCCACTGCAAATGATACTTCCTAACACATTATTCGCAGTTGTTCCTTGTGGGTTCTAAATTTTCCTTTCAGTTCCAAGGATCTTGATGATTCCAAAAGTTGTCGCAATGTGTGACTGATACATGGAGGTTGTCGTAGCATTATTTATGTTTCAGAAATATTTAACAAGTTGTATATGCAACGCAGAGGCATTGTGAGCCACAAAATGTTTCGTCACTGAGGCATTAGAATGTAATAAGTCCCTTTAGCTTTGTAAATATAGTACCTATCTTAACATTTCTATACTCGTTGGAGAAATGTGGGCCTCCTCGTCCCCTTACAGCCCTCCTTCCCTCTCCGAATGAGCTCTCTGCGGCATTTGCGACCTACGCAACCGTCCTAAACACGCGTTTTTAAGACATATGCCACTGCAAATGATGCTTCCTAACACATTATTCGCAGTTGTTCCTTGTGGGTTCTAAATTTTCATTTCAGTTCCAAGGATCTTTATGATTCCAACAGTTGTCGCAATGTGTGACTGATACATGGAGGTTGTCGTAGCACTATTTATGTTTCAGAAATATTTAACAAGTTGTATATGCAACGCAGGGGCATTGTGAGCCACAAAATTTTTCGTCAGTGTGGCATTAGAATGTAATAAGTCCCTCTAGCTTTGTAAATATAGTACCTATCTTAACATTTCTATACTCGTTGGAGAAATGTGGGCCTCCTCCCCCCCTTACAGCCCTCCTTCCCTCTCCGAATGAGCTCTCTGCGGCACTTGCGACCTACGCAACCGTCCTAAACACGCGTTAATAAGACATATGCCACTGCAAATGATACTTCCTAACACATTATTCGCAGTTGTTCCTTGTGGGTTCTAAATTTTCCTTTCGTTTCCAAGGATCTTGATGATTCCAACAGTTGTCGCAATGTGTGACTGATACATGGAGGTTGTCGTAGCACTATTTACGTTTCAGAGATATTTAACAAGTGGTATATGGAACGCAGAGGCATTGTGGGCCTCAAAATTTTTCGTCACTGTGGCATTAGAAAGTAATAAGTCCCTCTAGCTTTGTAAATATAGACCTACCTTAACATTTCTATACTCGTTGGAGAAATGTGGGCCTCCTCCTCCCCTTACAGCCCTCCTTCCCTCTCCGAATGAGCCTTCTGCGGCAATTGCGAACTTGCCACCGTCCTAAACACGCGTTTTTATGACATATGCCACTCCAAATGATACTTCCTAACACTTTATTCGCAGTGGTTCGTTGTGGGTTCTAAATTTTCTTTCAGTTCCAAGGATCTTGATGATTCCAACAGTTGTCGCAATGTGTGACTGATACATGGAGGTGGTCGTAGCACTATTTACGTTTCAGAGATATTTAACAAGTGGTATATGCAACGCAGAGGCATTGTGGGCCTCAAAAGTTTTCGTCACTGTGGCATTAGAAAGTAATAAGTCCCTCTAGCTTTGTAAATATAGACCTATCTTAACATTTCTATACTCGTTGCAGAAATGTGGGACTCCTTCTCCCCTTTCAGCCCTCCTTCCCTCTCCGAATGAGCTCTCTGCGGCACTTGCGATCTACGCAACAATCCTAAACACGCGTTTTTAAGACATATGCCACTGCAAATGATACTTCCTAACACATTATTCGCAGTTGTTCCTTGTGGGTTCTAAATATTCCTTTCAGTTCCAAGGATCTTGATGATTCCAACAGTTGTCGCAATGTGTAACTGATACATGGAGGTAGTCGTAGCACTATTTATGTTTCAGAAATATTTAACAAGTGGTATATGCAACGCAGAGGCATTGTGAGCAACAAAATTTTTCGTCACTGTGGCATTAGAATGTAATAAGTCCCTTTAGCTTTGTAAATATAGTACCTATCTTAACATTTCTATACTCGTTGGAGAAATGTGGGCCTCCTCCTCCCCTTACAGCCCTCCTTCCCTCTCCGAATGAGCTCTCTGCGGCATTTGCGACCTACGCAACCGTCCTAAACACGCGTTTTTAAGACATATGCCACTGCAAATGATGCTTCCTAACACATTATTCGCAGTTGTTCCTTGTGGGTTCTAAATTTTACTTTCAGTTCCAAGGATCTTTATGATTCCAACAGTTGTCGCAATGTGTGACTGATACATGGAGGTTGTCGTAGCACTATTTATGTTTCAGAAATATTTAACAAGTGGTATATGCAACGCAGAGGCATTGTGAGCCACAAAATTTTTCGTCACTGTGGCATTCGAATGTAATAAGTCCCTTTAGCTTTGAAAAAAATAGTACTTATCTTACTTTTCGATACTCGTTGCAGAAATGTGGGCCTCCTCTTCCCCTTACAGCCCTCCATCCCTCTCCGAATGAGCTCTCTGCGGCAATTGCGACCTACCCAACCGTCCTAAACACGCGTTTTTAAGACATATGCCACTGCAAAAGATACTTCCTAACACATTATTCGCAGTTGTTCCTTGTGGGTTCTAAATTTTCCTTTCAGTTCCAAGGATCTTGATGATTCCAAAAGTTGTCGCAATGTGTGACTGATACATGGAGGTTGTCGTAGCACTATTTATGTTTCAGAAATATTTAACAAGTGGTATATGCAACGCAGAGGCATTGTGAGCCACAAAATTTTTCGTCACTGTGGCATTAGAATGTAATAAGTCCCTTTAGCTTTGAAAAAAGTAGTACCTATCTTACATTTCGATACTCGTTGGAGAAATGTGGGCCTCCTCCTCCATTTACAGCCCACCTTCCCTCTCCGAATGAGCTCTCTGCGGCAATTGCGATGTACGCAACCGTCCTAAACACGCGTTTTTTAAGGCATATGCCACTGCAAATGATACTTCCTAACACATTATTCGCAGTTGTTCCTTGTGGGTTCTAAATTTTCCTTTCAGTTCCAAGGATCTTGATGATTCTAACAGTTGTCGCAATGTCTGACTGATACATGGAGGTTGTCGTAGCACTATTTATGTTTCAGAAATATTTAACAAGTGATATATGCAACGCAGAGGCATTGTGAGCCACAAAATTTTTTGTCACTGTGGCATTAGAATGTAATAAGTCCCTTTAGCTTTGTAAATATACTACCTATCTTAACATTTCTATACACGTTGGAGGAATGTGGGCCTCCTCCTCCCCTTACAGCCCTCCTTCCCTCTCCGAATGAGCTCTCTGCGGCACTTGCGATCTACGCAATTGTCCTGAACACGAGTTTTTAAGACATATGCCACTGCAAATGATACTTCCTAACACATTATTCGCAGTTGTTCCTTGTGGGTTCTAAATTTTCCTTTCAGTTCCAAGGATCTTGATGATTCCAACAGTTGTCGCAATGTGTGACTGATACATGGAGGTTGTCGTAGCACTATTTACGTTTCAGAAATATTTAACAAGTAGCATATGCAACGCAGAGGCATTGTGGGCCTCAAAATTTTTCGTCACTGTGGCATTAGAAAGTAATAAGTCCCTCTAGCTTTGTAAATATAGACCTATCTAACATTTCAATACTCGTTGGAGAAATGTGGGCCTCCTCCTCCCCTTACAGCCCTCCTTCCCTCTCCGAATGAGCCTTCTGCGGCAATTGCGAACTTGCCACCGTCCTAAACACGCGTTTTTATGACATATGTCACTGCAAATGATGCTTCCTAACACTTTATTCGCAGTGGTTCCTTGTGGGTTCTAAATTTTCTTTCAGTTCCAAGGATCTTGATGATTCCAACAGTTGTGGCAATGTGTGACTGATACATGGAGGTTGTCGTAGCACTGTTTATGTTTCAGAAATATTTAACAAGTGGTATATGCAACGCAGAGGCATTGTGAGCAACAGAATTTTTCGTCACTGTGGCATTAGAATGTAATAAGTCCCTTTAGCTTTGCAAATGTAGTACCTATCTTAACATTTCTATACTCGTTGCAGAAATGTGGGACTCCTACTCCCCTTACAGCCCTCCTTCCCTCTCCGAATGAGCTCTCTGCGGCACTTGCGATCTACGCAACAATCCTAAACACGCGTTTTTAAAACATATGCCACTGCAAATGATACTTCCTAACACATTATTCGCAGTTGTTCCTTGTGGGTTCTAAATATTCCTTTCAGTTCCAAGGATCTTGATGATTCCAACAGTTGTCGCAATGTGTAACTGATACATGGAGGTTGTCGTAGCACTGTTTATGTTTCAGAAATATTAAACAAGTGGTATATGCAACGCAGAGGCATTGTGAGCCACAAAATTTTTCGTCACTGTGGCATTCGAATGTAATAAGACCCTTTAGCTTTGAAAAAAATAGTACCTATCTTACATTTCGATACTCGTTGGAGAAATGTGGGCCTCCTCTTCCTCTTACAGCCCTCCATCCCTCTCCGAATGAGCTCTCTGCGGCAATTGCGACCTACCCAACCGTCCTAAACACGCGTTTTTAAGACATATGCCACTGCAAATGATACTTCCTAACACATTATTCGCAGTTGTTCCTTGTGGGTTCTAAATTTTCCTTTCAGTTCCAAGGATCTTGATGATTCTAACAGTTGTCGCAATGTCTGACTGATACATGGAGGTTGTCGTAGCACTATTTATGTTTCAGAAATATTTAACAAGTGGTATATGCAACGCAGAGGCATTGTGAGCCACAAAATTTTTCGTCACTGTGGCATTAGAATGTAATAAGTCCCTTTAGCTTTGTAAATATACTACCTATCTAACATTTCAATACACGTTGGAGGAATGTGGGCCTCCTCCTCCCCTTACAGCCCTCCTTCCCTCTCCGAACGAGCTCTCTGCGGCACTTGCGATCTACGCAACTGTCCTAAACACGAGTTTTTAAGACATATGCCACTGCAAATGATACTTCTTAACACATTATTCGCAGTTGTTCCTCGTGGGTTCTAAATTTTCCTTTCAGTTCCAAGGATGTTGATGATTCCAACAGTTGTCGCAATGTGTGACTGATACATGGAGGTTGTCGTAGCACTATTTGTGTTAGAGAAATATTTAACAAGTGGTAGATGCAACGCAGAGGCATTGTGAGCCACAAAATTTTTCGTCACTGTGGCATTAGAATGTAATAAGTCCCTTTCGCTTTGTAAATATACTACCTATCTTAACATTTCTATACTCGTTGGAGAAATGTGGGCCTCCTCCTCCCCTTACAGCCTTCTTTCCCTCCCCGAATGAGCTCCCTGCGGCAATTGCGACTTACCCAACCGTCCTAAACACGCGTTTTTAAGACATATGCCACTGCAAATGATACTTCCTACCACATTATTAGCAGTTGTTCCTTGTGGGTTCCAAATTTTCCTTTCAGTTCCACGGATCTTGATGATTCCAACAGTTGTCGCAATGTGTAACTGATACATGGAGGTTGTCGTAGCACTATTTATGTTTCAGAAATATTTAACAAGTGGTATATGCAACGCAGAGGCATTGTGAGCCAGAAAATTTTTCGTCACTGTGGCATTAGAATGTAATAAGTCCCTTTAGCTTTGAAAAAAGTAGTACCTATCTTTCATTTCGATACTCGTTGGAGAAATGTGGGCCTCCTCCTCCATTTACAGCCCTCCTTCCCTCTCCGAATGAGCTCTCTGCGGCAATTGCGACCTACCCAACCGTCCTAAACACGCGTTTTTAAGGCATATGCCACTGCAAATGATACTTCCTAACACATTATTCGCAGTTGTTGCTTGTGGGTTCTAAATTTTCCTTTCAGTTCCAAGGATCTTGATGATTCTAACAGTTGTCGCAATGTCTGACTGATACATGGAGGGTTGTTCGTAGCACTATTTATGTTTCAGAAATATTTAACAAGTGGTATATGCAACGCAGAGGCATTGTGAGCCACAAAATTTTTCGTCACTGTGGCATTAGAATGTAATAAGTCCCTTTAGCTTTGTAAATATACTACCTATCTAACACTTCTATACACGTTGGAGGAATGTGGGCCTCCTCCTCCCCTTACAGCCCTCCTTCCCTCTCCGAATGAGCTCTCTGCGGCACTTGCGATCTACGCAACTGTCCTAAACACGAGTTTTTAAGACATATGCCACTGCAAATGATACTTCCTAACTCATTATTCGCAGTTGTTCCTTGTGGGTTCTAAATTTTCCTTTCAGTTCCAAGGATGTTGATGATTCCAACAGTTGTCGCAATGTGTGACTGATACATGGAGGTTGTCGTAGCACTATTTGTGTTAGAGAAATATTTAACAAGTGGTATATGCAACGCAGAGGCATTGTGAGCCACAAAATTTTTCGTCACTGTGGCATTAGAATGTAATAAGTCCCTTTCGCTTTGTAAATATACTACCTATCTTAACATTTCTATACTCGTTGGAGAAATGTGGGCCTCCTCCTCCCCTTACAGCCTTCTTTCCCTCCCAGAATGAGCTCCCTGCGGCAATTGCGACTTACCCAACCGTCCTAAACACGCGTTTTTAAGACATATGCCACTGCAAATGATACTTCCTACCACATTATTAGCAGTTGT